>NC_026001.2:29004873-29090772 GCF_000442705.2 Elaeis guineensis
CGACGACGGATAGTCGAATAATCGCAATCGCAACATTCAGAACCTACGTGAATATGGTTACCGTATAATTCATCCTTTTGACCCCTGTGTTTAGGATGACTCAGGGTTAAACTGTCAACCTGATGATATCATCCGAATCGTGCTCAACTCAATTAGTCCTGTGACTCCTCACTAGGACTACCCTGGCCAAGGTTTTGCTAAATTGAAACACGACTGTACACAGCTCCTAAACTGGAGTGGTCAATCCATCTTGACACACGCACCGACAAGTCAAGTACTTGACTACACCCAGCAACCTTCCGTCACTGAATTAGAAATTCAGGTAGTCCAGTGCCTAAGTGCAGTGAGTTGCTTGCAAGTCACCGTGGCGGTCTCAGGTCGGAGGGACATTTATACCCATATCCCATCGGAGCAAATCTTGACAGCAGAAATAGCTCCGGAGTTGGTCACGTTCAGTGCAGATGTATCATTACATCTCACCTGTATGCCATACCAGTGTCTCCACACTCTTTGATTATGAGGACAACCAACCCATATGGCACACAACGACCTATGCTCGATAAATATTGTCGTCTTGGTAAAACGTATCATTTGGTCGCGAACATGTTTAAGGACTAACGACAAATCTCCTTTGTCGAGTCTAAATAGTCCTAAGGACTTCACCACAACACAGGAGTTCATTAGAAGATGAAACATTTGTGATGAAAAAATATCAAAATAACTTTTATTTATTTATAATTCATGTACTAATACAAAAGGAGCAAACCGTCAACAGGCTGACGATTGGCTTTGGGACACTATTCCCAACAATCTCCCACTTGGCCTAAAGCCTATCGGTGCAGTATCTAATACCCATCTTCGACTTGTAGTCGTTGAACTCCTTCACCGCAATGGCTTTAGTGAATGGGTCGGCCAGGTTCTCCTTCCCGTCGATCTTCTGAAGGTCACGTCACCTCGATCCACGATCTTCCGGATGAGATGGTAGCGGCGCAGAATATGCTTCGTCCGCTGGTGTGCCTTTGGTTCCTTCGCCTGAGCAATGGCTCCAGAGCTGTCGCAGTAGAGCAGAACTGGACCAACAAGGGAGGGTGCTACTCCGAGCTCGGTGATGAATTTCCTCAGCCACACGCTTCTTTGACAGCATCTGATGCAGCAATATACTCCGCCTCGCATACTGAATCAGCCACAGTGTGCTGCTTGGAACTCTTCCAGCAGACAGCCCCACCATTAAGGGTAAAAATAAATCCTGACACACTCTTGCTATCATCTCGATCAGACTGGAAACTAGAGTCTGTAAACCCTATAAGTCTCAAGTCCGATTCACCATATATAAGCCACTGGTCCTTAGTATTTCTCAAATACTTCAGGATGGTTTTAACAACCTTCCAGTGATTCTCTCCTTGGATCAGATTGGTATCTACTCACTACCCCTAGTGAGTATGCCACATCTGGTCGTGTACATGTCATGGCGTACATGATAGATCCCACTGCGAAGCATATGGAATCCTACCCATACGCTCTCTCTCTTGAGGTGTTGTCGGACAATCCCTCTTCGAGAGAGAAATTTCATGGCTATCGGTAGATAGCCTTTCTTGGAATTTTCCATGCTGAACCTTTTCAGCATAGTATCAATGTACGTGGACTGGGATAAGCCAAGCAACTTTTTGGATCTATTCCTATAGATCCTCATCCCTAGGATGTAGGAAGCTTCTCCCAAATCCTTCATGGAGAACTGTGACGATAGCCAAATCTTTATTCCCTGTAATGCAGGACATCATTCCCAATTAAGAGAATGTCATCCACATACAATACAAGAAATACTACTGCTGGACCATTAGCCCACTTATAAATGCAGGGTTCTTCTCCATTCTTAACGAAGCCATATGTTTTGATCGTCCTATCAAAACGTATGTTCCAACTCTGAGATGCCTGCTTAAGTCCATAAATGGACCTCTGTAGCTTGCACACCTTAGACTCATCTGTGGATATGAACCCTTCAGGTTGTATCATATACACCTCTTCGTCCAGCTCTCCGTTTAGGAAAGCTGTCTTCACATCCATCTGCCAGATTTCATAGTCCAGATGGGCAGCTATCGCAAGCATAATCTGAATGGATTTAAGCATTGCCACAGGAGAAAACGTCTCGTCATAGTCTATACCATAACGTTGACGATATCCCTTGGCAACCAGACGGGCTTTATAGGTCTCCACCTTTCCGTCTGCGCCCCTCTTCCTTTTGAAGACCCACTTACACCCTATGGGTTTTACTCCTTCGGATGGGTCAACCAATGTCCACACATCGTTGACCTTCATGGACTCCATTTCGGATTTCATGGCCTCTAGCCATTTCTCAGAGTCAGGTCTCTGCATTGCATCCATGTAGGTGATCGGATCCTCATCGTTTTCATCAAGTTCGATAGGATCACCATCCCAGATCAAGAAACCATAGTATCTGTCCGGTTGATGTGGTACTCTACCAGACCGTCTTAAGGGTGCATAATCAATGGGCTCCGGATCTGATCTAATCAAATCCGGTTCAGGTTCAGTAACATGTGTCGATTTTTCCACCTGTCGAACTTCGTTAAGTTCGACTTTAGAGGCAACAGTTCCTTCACTAAGGAATTTCTTTTCTAAAAAGATTGCCTTAAGACTGACAAACACCTTTTGCTCATCAGCAAGGTAGAAATAATACCCTTTGGTCTCTTTTGGGTACCCTATAAAATTACACTTGTCAGACCTAGGTCCAAGCTTGTCTGTAATTAAACGTTTAACATAAGCCGGACACCCCCAAATCCTAAGGTGCGAGAGTACTGGCTTACGTCCTATCCATATCTCATATGGCATTTTGGCTACAGACTTACTCGAAACTCTATTTAGAAGGTAACAAGCCGATTCGAGCGCATATCCCCAGAGGGAGATCGGCAGACCAGCAAACCCCATCATGGATCGAACCATGTCTAACAGGGTCCGATTCCTCCTTTCAGACACACCATTATGCTGTGGTGTTCCAGGAGGAGTCCACTGAGAGAGAATCTCATTCTCCCCTAGATACGTCAGAAACTCATTGGAAAGATATTCACCTCCTCGATCAGATCGAAGAGTTTTAATACACTTCCCAGTTTGTTTTTCTACCTCATTTCGGAATAGTTTGAACATTTCAAATGATTCCGACTTATGCTTCATTAAATAGACATACCCATACCTAGATAGGTCGTCTGTGAAGGTTATGAAGTAGAAAAATCCACCTCTTGCACTTGAGCTCATGGGTCCACATACATCAGAATGTACCAGACCTAAGAGTTCACTGGCTCGCTCACCTTTTCCAGTAAAAGGTGACTTGGTCATCTTTCCAAGAAGACAGGACTCACAGGTTGGAAGTGATTCACAATCACTAACTTCAAGAATTCCTTCTTAAGCCAACCTGTTTATCCTGTTCTTATTGATATGACCTAGCCTACAGTGCCAAAGGTAGACTTCTGACACATTATCTATTCTAGAGCGTTTACCGAATTTTTGAACCACATTAACAGGCTGTGATAGTAAGTAAATTCCATTATTTAATTGTCCAACAAATATTGTAACACCATTCAAAATGATATTGCAAATATTTCCTTTTATTAAAAAATCATAACCGTACATGGCCAAAAGGCCTACAGAAATAATATTTAATAAAAAACTTGGACAATAGTGACATTCACTCAGAATTACATTACGAGAATTGATTACAAGACTCATGATTCCTAAAGCTAGAACTGGAACTTTGCTTCCATCTCCAACATTCAGGAACCTCTCGCCTTCATCAAATCTCCTACTGACCTGCAGACCCTGCATCGAATTACAAATATGATAAGGGCTTCTGGTATCCAATACCCAGGCAGTAGTATCACAAATTGAAAAGTTGCAAGGAGTTATCATATAATTACCTTGCTTCTTCTTTGGCCTGTTCGGGTCCAGGGAGGCAATGTATTGAGGACAGTTCCTCTTCCAATGCCCGTGCTTCTTGCAAAAGAAGCACTCCGCCTGGCTCTGGTCATGCTTGCGCTTCTTGGTCTGACCCCGTGCTACTGTCCCAGCATGAGATTGCACCTTCTTATTTTTCTTCTTCTTGTTCTTCTTCCCCTTCCCAAAGGGTTGACGACGAGAAGAAGACCCTCCCACTACATTCACCGACTCCTTATGGAGTTGGTGATCCTTCTCAAAGTTCTGCAGCAACCCCAACAATCCGTGGTAGTTTACTGCAGGCTTTGTCATTCAAAAATGAGTAAGGAATGGGAGGAAGGACTTGGGCAAGGAATTAAGGATCGCATCCTTACCGAGCTGCTCGTGCAGAGGAAAGCCCAATTTGCTTAGGCGCTCAATCATCTCGATCATATACAGTACATGATCAGTGACTGAGGCCCCATCCCTCATCCGAGTATTGAAAATAGCACAACTAGTTTTGTGCCTTTCAACGTCGTCAGGCGTGCTAAAGGAGTCGTTCAACATTTGAAGCATCTCCTGTGGCTGGGCGTTCTCAAACCTTCGGCTGGACTCGTCATTCATTGCTGCCAGCATAATACATCGAATGGTGGTGCGGTCATTGAGCCACTTCAAGTAAGTGTCTCGGATCGCCTTACTTGCGTTCGGAGCTGGCTCCTCAGGTGCTGGATCCGTTACTACATAAAGGATCCGCTCATGCTCAAGGACGATTTTCAATTTTCGATACCAGCTATCGAAATTGGGTCCCATGAGCTTGTCATTATCTAATAATGACCGGAGCGACAGGGTAGTGGCCATAGCTGCTTAAAGGAAAACGAGACCTCTATTAGTACATAAATTAATACTAAAGACTTGGACTTTAGTCTAAAGTTTTTCCCAATATTTTTAGGAACTGGTAGCCTCATCTTCTAATTCGAGGAATTACTTTAATTCCTTAATGGGTACTAGAATCCACGCAGACTACACACGAGCCCAACTTTGGTTGGTCAACCCATGTGCATCTATGGGTAGGTTCTTAACCAGTTGTTTCTCTAAACAACTTCTAGTAATTGATTTTGCCCCAGAACCTAATCAGTAGGCTTTGGCCTCCACTGAAAAGATCTGGTTAGGTCCAACCATTAACATGACTTAATTTAGTGAATCGGACCAATAAATGATCAGGCCCGACTTTGGCCGGCCAACCTAACCACCATCAGAAAGACTCAATCAAATTATCATATTATGAATAATAATTCCATTGGCCAATGAGCACCAGGCCTTTGGGCCTCCAATGATCATTGAACTAATGGACTCATTATCATTCACTTAATGGGAGGCTATGACTTAGTTATCATTATAATTTAATCATTTTAGGGACCTAATAATTTTGAAGATTTTATTAAAGAATAGTAGAGAAGAAATCATCCAGCCAATTTCAATCCTCCCACTGACTTCACCAAGTCAGATTAAAAAAGATTTAATTAAAGCTGGCATTAGGAGCACCTAAATCAGTCTTACTGATTTACCTAATGACATGGGTGAGCTCTAATCACCAAGTGATCTAATCAAAATCTAACTTACCAGATTGGCCAGGTAAGTGAGATCAGTGGTGGGGATTTGCCATTAACTCGTCAATGATCGAATCAATGCGAGTAGCTCCCGCTTAAGAACCACTGGTCAAAACTGCCGAACTTACCTTAGACACCAACCGGTTCATTAGTTTTAATTTTGATCAACTTAGTAAATAGAGCTCCACCGCGTAGCCATGAATTAAGTCCATCTTGGTCTAGTTAAAGACATGGACCCATTCAACTACAACTATTGAAGTTGAGTCTAGAGTATCCTTGACCTAATCTAATTCAACTTTTGATTAGATTTGACCAATTACTCCAATTAGTCCATTTTTTTAAACTAACCTTAGGTCTAACCCAATTATGGACCTAATTCATCTAACCCATTGACCCAAAAGTTTATGCAATTGTCTTAGGTCTTAATTCATAATTCTAGACCTACTAGACAACACTTAATTCTTTTAATTAAGTACTTGGGCTGATGGGTCAGGGTTTGGCATTTCGAAAATAATTTTTAAATTTGAAAGATTTTATTTTCTGTTCACCAAATGTGTTAACTCATTTCACAAACGGGTCAGCACATTTCATAAACAGCAATTCTATTGCTCATTTCATAACAGAAAATAACTCAAAATAAATCATAAATTTTCTTTTAGATCTAATCTAACACATTCATGATAAATTTCTTAATTAAGTCCTTTCGCTGCTTCATCGGCATGGGATATAATTGCATCGGCACCCCTACCGCCATAGGAGACCCCATCGAATGAGAAGAGAGGGCCTTTAAACCCTACTTTTCTCCTATGACCGGACGGCCATGGCAACCAACCCAATTAGATTACTTGCTACTTGGATCAAGTATATCTAAATATACAAATTTCAAAATTTAAATTTTGAATTTCAAATTTCAAATTTTAAATTTTAAATTTCAAATTAGAGATTTCAACCAAATTTCAAATTTCGAATTTTCAATCTTTGAATTTTAAATTTTGAATTTTGAATTTTAAATTTGAGATTTCAACCAAATTTCAAATTTCAAATTTTGAATTTTGAATTTCAAATTTCAAATTTCGAATTTCAAATTTCAAATTTCAAATTTGAGATTTCAACCAAATTTCAAATTTTAAATTTTAAATTTCAAATTTGAAACTTCTAACAAATTTCAAATTTCAAATTTCAAATCTTTTTGAATTTCGAATTTTGAATTTTGAATTTCAAATTTAAACTTATAGATTACACCTTAATCTACGCATGCATATGTATATCATATTCTAGAACCAGCTCTGATACCAATTATAGCAAAAATTTAGTGCAGGGGCAAAATGGTAATTTTAAAACTTTTTCAAAATTATTATTTTACAGCGGAATTATTAATTAATCTCATTAATTAATATTAATTAACCCTACACTAGGATCTAAATATGATATAACAGCATGCATTTAAATTTGAAATTCAAATTTGAATCAGTAAACGTTTTACAGTACTATGTTCAGAACACATCACTTTTTGCGGGTAGTCGATCACCGCAATCTGATCACCGTCGGAGGGCTCTGATCGTCACGTCACAGCCACCCAACTGTCTGGCCTCTGCGGATCGTCCACACGAAGCTCCCGTCTGATCAGCTCCTCACGAATGCTAGTTCGTGATTTCACCCTTTTGATGGCAGATGTTGATCGAACTTCTTCGATCGATGTGTGCCGACTTCTCAGATGCTCCGGATCGTCTGCACAGTTACTTGAGAGGCTGATGGATCTCTCTCTGAAATTTGGTGGACTCACGACACTCGTGGCACACCAATCTCACTTCCCGAACCCTAGGTAGAAACCCTAGGGTACACACCAAAAACCCTGCACCCAATTTTCTCTCTTTTCTTTCTTTTTCTCTCGGAAGGTTTTGGACCTTCACCTTACGCAGAAGCCTTCCTCACGCCCCAAAGTTTCTCTCCTAATTTTTCTACGCACGTCCCACCTTTCTCCTCTTTTTAAAACAACGTCGAACGTGTCTTATCTGCGTGAGAGGATAAAGACAAGAGGTTACACATTTGAATTCAAATCAAATTTGAATTCAAACGAAAACCAACTTATCCCTATCCTTTTGGGCGTGAGAAGAGAAGGGGCGTGGCTCTTTGTGCGTGGAAAAAGTTTCACGAGAAACCTTTTCTCGTGTAAGTAATGTGGCGCACAAAATGGATAAGGATGAAAGGGCAAGTGATAAGTTATCCATTCAAATTCAAACATGCTTTGAATTTGAATGGCTAACTAATTATTTTATCCATCCATATGGTGCACAAATGAGGACGTGGGGAAGGGTTTTGCGTGAGAAAAATTTCACGAGAAGTTTCTTCTCGTGAATTCAAATGGGTGCAAGGAAGTTGGGTGACGCAGGGAATTTAAAACAAGGTGGTTTGATTCAAATTGAGCCAACCTAGTTTAAAATAGGTTGAGCACAATTAGACCAAATTAAACCCAACATAATTAGGCTTAATTAGGCTTAATAAAATCTTAATCAAATCAGGAATTAACTAAACCTAACCCCTGATCAAATCAGGGACTAAACCACCTTAGCGATTAGGTCAACATTTAACCTAATCGGGTCAATCCAAACTGAATCCAATTCAATTGGACTTGATCCAAAAATAATTACTCAATCAAATTGAGTTAATTAGTGATTAAATCACTAATTAAACCTCTCATAAATATTGAGTCCAAATCTGATGGGCAATCAGGCATCAGAGACCATCGATATGAAACCCTGATCAAAGAGTTCAAATTTCAAATTCAAAATTTGAAATTCAAAATTTTGACCCCGGTACCCAAAATGTGTGGAACTCATGATTAGAGAATCCTAATTCTCAATCATAGAGTCCCAGATAGATAAGACTCATAATCAGCCATCAGATCAGAAAGGAATCTCTAATGTGTGTGACCCCGCAGGTTCGAACCTAAGCCGGTAGCACAGGAACCAATTTCTGTACTAATCGAAGTGACCATCTAGCAATGGTACCCGACGATCGGATAGGTCGAATAATCGCAATCGCAACATTCAGAACCTACGTGAATATGGTTACCGTATAATTCATCCCTTTTGACCCCTGTGTTTAGGATGACTCAGGGTTAAACTGTCAACCCTAATGATATCATCCGAATCGTGCTCAACTCAATTAGTCCTGTGACTCCTCACTAGGACTACCCTGGCCAAGGTTTTGCTAAATTGAAACACGACTGTACACAGCTCCTAAACTGGAGTGGTCAATCCCATCTTGACACACGCACCGACAAGTCAAGTACTTGACTACACCCAGCAACCTTCCGTCACTGAATTAGAAATTCAGGTAGTCCAGTGCCTAAGTGCAGTGAGTTGCTTGCAAGTCACCGTGGAGGTCTCAGGTCGGAGGGACATTTATACCCATATCCCATCGGAGCAAATTTTGACAGCAGAAATAGCTTCGGAGTTGGTCACGTTCAGTGCAGATGTACCATTACATCTCACCTGTATGCCATACCAGTGTCTCCACACTCTTTGGTTATGAGGACAACCAACCCATATGGCACACAACGATCTATGCTCGATAAATATTGTCGTCCTTGGTAACAACGTATCATTTGGTCGCGAACATGTTTAAGGACCAAACGACAAATCCTCCTTTGTCGAGTTTAAATAGTCCCAAGGACTTCACCACAACACAGGAGTTCATTAGAAGATGAAACATTTGTGATGAAAAAATACCAAAATAACTTTTATTTATTTATAATTCATGTACTAATACAAAAGGAGCACAACCGTCAACAGGCTGACGATTGACTTTGGGACACTATTCCCAACAAAAACTTGTGGGGTTTGTAGACTCTAATTTTCAGTCGGATCATGATGATAGTAAGAGCATGTCGAAATATATTTATATCCTGAACGGTAGAGCAATCTGCTGAAAAAGTTTCAAGCAGCACACTATGGTTGACTCTATTTGTGAGATTGAATATATCGCGCTATCAGATGCTGTGAAGAAAGCTGTGTGGTTATGAAAATTTATCAATGAGTTTGGAGTGGCAGCCTTCCTTGATGGTCCTGTCTTGTTATATTATAACAGTACTGGCGTCATTGCTCAAACAAAGGAATTGAAGTCACATTAACAGACCAAGCACATTCTGTGCCGCTACCACCTGATCCGAGTGATTGTAGATCGAGATGACGTCGAGTTTCAAAAGATCGATAGAAAGAAGAACCTGACCGATCCATTTACTAAAGCCCTCAGTGTTAAGGAGTTCGAAGACTATAAATCAAAGATGGATATACGATACTATACGATTGGCTTTAGTCTAAATGAAAGTTGTTGGGAATTATGTCCCAAAACTAATCTTAATCTGTTGATGGTTAAGCTATCATTATAATTATATATGAATTATTGAATTAATAAATATTATTTAATTTTTTCATCACTGTATACATCTTATTTTAAACTTCTATTATGTGATGAAGTCCTTAGAACTATTTGATTCGATATAGGAGGATATATCATTTAATCTTTAAACCTTAAATTTACGACTAAATGATATACTATTATTATGACGATAGCTATATCAAGTGTAGGTCATTGTGTGCCATGTACATTGGTTGTCCTCTTAACCAAAGAGTGTGGAGACACTGACATGGCATGCAAGTGAGACGTAGGAATACATCTCACTGAACGTGACCAACTGCTAAGCACTCTGCTGTCAAGAGTAATTCGCGAAGGATATGGATATAAGTATCCCTCCGACTTGAGATCACCATGGTGACTTGCAAGTAACTCACCGTGTTTTGATGTCGGACTATCTAAATTTTTAATTCAGTGATGAAAGGTTCTGGGCACAATCAAGTATTTGCGAAGTCGATGTGTAAATTAAGATAGAATTGACCCTTCGAATAAGTAGGAGTCAATATATCAGTATGTTTCAATTTAGTAAAACTCGCCTAGATAATCTATGTGATGGATTTGAAAAATTAAAATATAATGTGGATGATCATATCCAGGTTGACAGTTAAATCCTAGATCACCTTGAGTATTTGGGTCAAAAGGATGAATTATACGGTAACATATGCCAATAGATTCTTGAATGATGCTTTGTAATTTTTCAACCTATCCGGACGTCGGTATCATTGCTAGATGATCACTTTGATTGGTATAGGAAGATTATTCCTATACTATCGGCTTAGGTTCGAACTTATGGGGTTACACTCAAAAGAAGTTTCTGACTGATCATATGGCGATCAATGATTAAAATTGTTCTAGGATAAAACAGTCAATTCGATTGATGATTAATCCTGTACAAAAATTACAATAAATCAATTTACTAATTATTGATGAATTGTAGGAGGATTGATTAGCAATTAAATTACTAATTAGCTTAATTTAATTGAGCATTGATGTTTGGATCAAATCTAACTAAATTGGATTCAATTTGTCTTGATCCGATTAGGTTTTGAGATGACCTAATCGCTAAGGATGTTCGATTCCTGATTTGATCAGGACTTGAGCTCGATTAATTTTGATTTGATTAAAATTTAATTGAGACTATTTGCTATCTAATTAAATTAGATTTAGTGGTCCAATTGGGTCTAACCTAATTCGACTGGGTTAAGAACTAATTGGATGAGAAATCAATTCGAATTCAAATCTCTTGCGCCTCCTTTCTCTACGCCCTCTATTTCTTCACACGAGAAATTTTTTGTGTGAATTTTTTCTCACACCCAGAAGCAGTTCCACATCCACATTTGATCCCTTTTTGAAGTAAGAATTGGTTGGTTTAAATTTGAGTTCAAATGGGTTTGAATTTGAATGAAAACTTAGAGTCCTAATTGAGTTGGACTCTTTTCTTCATGCCACCACCTTTCTCCATACACAAAGTATTTTTGCATGAGATTTTTTTTGCCATTCTGATGCTGCTAGTCGACCACTATCTAAGTTTTCAAGAAAAAATAAAATTTAGTTTAAAATTTAATTTAAATTTAATTTAAATTGGTGATAAGGATAACCAACGTTTGAAATTGAATCGAAACTACGTCTTTCTTATCTTTATCTTCCATAGGATGCCACCCTTAAGAAGGGATCAATTTTGTGTGACCAAAAGAGAGATTTTTGGTGTGAGAAACCTCTAAGTTGGGGTGTGAAAACTTGAGAGTGGGTAGAGCTTCCATGCATGAGAAATAGAGGAAGTGATCTTCCTCTTAGGCGTGAGGTGTAGGGTGGATTCTAGGGTTTCGATTCTAGATTTTGTGAGAGAAAAAATACAAGAGTGAGTCTTGTCTAATCTCCCACGCTACTACCTCCTTGTAAAGCTTCATCTTCTGATCCGGAGGAGTCTGGGAGATCCGAAGAAAGGAGCTTAGATCAGCCATCCAGAGCCTTCGATGCAAGCTAGCACTCCCACGAAGGAAGATCAGATCAGGACTTCGAGTGGATGATCTGTAGAGCCGGACGATCTGTGCAGCTACTCGACATCAGCGAGAGCTTAATACCATACCTACCAGCAGCGGAGATCATCGATCCGCATAAAGATAATGAGTTTTGAACTCAATCGATGTGATCTAAAGGTTAGATCAAATTCAGGGCATTGATATGATCGATACAGTTTTTATTTTATATCAAATTTTATATGTAAAATTTTATATCATAGATCCTTAATGGCAGTTTAGATCTAATCTAAAACATGTATAGGAGATTAAAGTGTTTAATTTTTTTTTTTTGCTGTAAAATTTTAAAAATACATGCTTTGAACTATCCATTTTTTTTCACTCTTTCAAGCAAATGGTAGAGCCTGCATCTTGATCTTTCGAGTGAACAACCCCGCATCCTAATCTTCTAAGCAAATGATATCCTCCACAAGTGTCACTTGCACATAGTGTCACCACTTTTATCCCAATCCCAGGGAGAGGAGCTCCTCCTACGTAGGGGGGTTGAGGAGAGGGGTCATGACCTCTTCGGGGTGGGTGAGGGGCATGGGGTGGTGTTGCTACTAATGGAGGGGCTGAATGTTTAAAGTACGTTCCAAAAGTTGGAGCATATCGAGGACCTACTGGTGCCAATGAATTTCGAGGCTATAGTATCAGTGCTGGTGGTGTAGTATGATGATGCTTAAGGCAAAGGGCCACTGATCAACATGCTCATGTCACCCGATAGCCCCAAGAAGCTAGGAAGGCCATTTGGCAATAAGGGCAATCAGTGGGCTAGGATTCCGTTCGCTCAGAGAGAGGGGTGGAGTGCTTTGCTCCTCTTTTCTTTCTTTTACACTGAGGTAGTCAGGCATGCCACATGGACAAAAGTAATTGGCCCGATGTATCATTTAGTTGGTACATTAGGTGTAGAGTATAATTTCAACAAGCAAAAATGGTTGATGGAAAGCATACTCCAGCATGTACATTAGTTCAGTTTTTTTATTCTTTCATAGATGAGTAGGTTAGATGGTAAATTTTTTTTATTCTTTCAAAATGGATAGAAAGGATATTGGATGGATGGAATTTTACTTTTTTTCTCTTTTTTTTTAAATTTTTAAATCACCGACTAGTGTAATTGGTTTTTTTTTTTTTTTTGATTTTATCCCTGTTCAAATATATAGACAAGGTAAGGAGAGGGAGGCCTAGGTAACAAACTTTGGCTACCCAATCAAGATTTTTTCTTTTCCTATCCAGTCCATTAAAAGCTTGGTCAAGTTAGGTTTCAGATAATAAAATCTATATCGAAGTTGAATTAAATAGAACTATACATTAGGTATCAAATATTATATTTTGAAGTATTAACCGAACTAAAAATAATTCATGATTTAGCATGTGAAACATGTACAAGGAGAACTTACTTCTTCAATCTCAATTGCATAGTTCCAAAATTACTTGAGTGTTTTATTTGTAGCTTGTAGTTATAGGGATAAACCCAAAATGCAAATTTTTGTTTGCATTATAGGTAAACTTGATGCTATACCATATGTAACTTTAAAATCTAATATACATAGAGATATTATATAAGTTTTGGGTTCAGGTATTGAGTTGCAAATAGCTAGTTTAAGTCTGACACGATTCTTATGTCAAAAATTAGTGACTTCTCTAATATTGGTCCAACTTATTTTAAATGTCAATCGGGTCAAATGGGGCATGAGCTGGCTACCTAGGACTTCACAATCGCACTTGCTACTCGGCCGACATTCTTTTTTTCCAATTTTGTCTCAAAACCATTGTAAATGATTCTAATGAGAGGCAATATTACACCGATTAATTGATACGAAAACAATATCACTCAATAGATCAGAGCTATCAATTGTTATTTTATCTTCATTTTATCACACATGTTGCATTAAGTTTTATTATATTTAGAGCATGTTTGGTTGGGGAGGGTTAGATATTGGGATAGAAATGAAAATAAGTGTCTTATATTTTAACTGTTTGGTTGGGATTTTTCATTCTCATTTTAATTTCGGAGGAATAGAAATACTCTAATCTTCCAAAATTCAATCCCTATTCTCTTCTAGTTCTTAAATTTTATTATAATTTTAATTTTAATTTTTGCCATGAACCAAACATGTTAAATGGCATGGCTAATCCAATTTTCTTTCATTTCGATTCTGATTTCGAATCCAGTTAAGCCATACACACCCTTAATTTCGACTCTATTAGATGCCTAGGTTGCAAATAGGGTAGGTTTTATATATGTGGTGTTATTGATAGAGTCATTTGGATAACTACCCAAATTTGCTATTAGGTATTAGCTTGAAAGGTTTTACTTGGGTGCAACCAAGTTGAGCTGAATTGAGCGGTAAGAGATTTTAAGCTTAATTTGATTAAAAATATTTAAATTTAAAATTTAACTCAAGATTGATGAGTTTTAACATCTAAGTTCGAACTTAAAAAAGAAAAAAAAAATCTTAAGATTGTTTAGATAAGATTCGAATATCAATCAAATCATACTTAAACTTAAAAATTATAAAAATATGATTAAAATAAAATAAAATATTATATTATATTTAAAAATATTAAATTAATAATATATATTATAAATAAAATATAATTTTATTAAGAAAATATATGATCAATTGGGTTCATGCTGTTCTGAGTTATGAACGAGTGGAGCACCGGCGGCTCAGGTTGGTCCATCTGCACCACTAGTTTTATCCCCTGTTTCTTGAGCAAGCGACGAACGATTTCCCGAAAACAGCGACGTTTAAAAGTGCCCACCTTTCTTAGCTTGGGGAGGAAGAAAGCAAGGGCGGAGGACGCCTCCGACACCACTTCATCCTGAGACAACTCATCACCTGCCGTACATCGAGCCTACGGTTCGGTCCACCTGGCCGTTGGGTTCGCCTCCGATCCGGGCCCCGGCCGAAACCAAGCTCCTAACCGGAAATTTCCCGCCTTCGATTCCTTCATGTAATGGAGAAAGAAGAGCCGACTTTAAACACCTTTTTATGATCCCCTTTTCTATCGACCATCTCACTCTGCTGAAGCACTACTGGACGGCTGGCAAGGTATGCTAAGATTACTTCTAGAAATGAGCTGGAGAGAGAGCCATAAGTTATGGAACATTTTTGCGATACTATTTTTGAGTTATTTTGGGCATATTGGGATTTTTTTTTTTTTTTTTTGACTTCTAGCATTTCTTTGATATTATTTCTGGATATTCTTAATGATGGAATATGATTGGGAAGCCCGGTATGACATTAAAGGGTTATTTGTTTTTGTTTTATTTTTCCTCTATTTTGTTTTGAATGTGGAGCCCGAAGCTAAAATAGAAAGCTGGAAGAGAGGATGGATTAAGAATATCTTGGTGGGTGAATAACTTGGGGGGCATGGGTTCTTAATTTTACATGCACGTATGGGTAGGTTTGAGAATTGGTACTCAACAATTAAGGGTTTTCAAGAACTACAGAGTTACGGATTTTGATGTCACATTTGCTTGATTGGTTCTTAATAGGAGCTTTTTTGGATTTTGTCGGCACTAGCTGTTAATGCTTTTGTTTTTCTGTGTTTTTCCTCCCTTTCTTGTTTGTATTTGATGAAATTGGATAGCAGATTACGAAATTTAGCATCTTGGCAAATGTCTTGTGTGCCATCTCGCCACTTCTTGTTTGGCATGATGAATAAGATTTCTACAATTGATGAGGAAAATGGTGTCATAACATATGTAAAACCATATGGGCCAATATGAAACAGTGGGATGCACTGAAAAACTAGTATATAGTGGTATTTTGCTGATGTACTGGTAGATCTCAACTTTTTCTATTAAATTGAGGCAACTATCTGGTGTTTCCATTCATCTTTCTAGGCATATTTCTGTTTTTAAGGGAAACAACTTATTCATTTCCGAAATTGTTTCCTCGGAACCCTTGAGTGGGTCTTCCAATTCTCAAATATTATTTTCTTTGATGTCCTATAATTAGTCTTCCAATTCTCAGATATTATTTTCTTTGATGTCCTATAATTTTGATGGAAGAAACAATTAGTATTTGAAATAGATCACTAGATATTCACCTTTTCTTTTCTTTTTTTCTACAAGTAACATGGTGGACTTGTTTGGTCCGTGAGAAGAACTTTTCTTCCTAAAGTAACTTTTCAGAAAGTTATTTCCTAGGAATATGATTTTGGTATGTTTGATTGACCATAGAAAAATGGCTTACGTTTGGTTGAGCATCCATTTTTCTAGAAAAACTGTATAAAATACCTATTATATATTAATAGATATAAGGCTATACCTTTTTGCTCCTAAACTTTATATAAATAATAATATTATATTTATATTTATATAATATAATATTAATATATTATAATATAATATTAGATCATAATAATTTATTGTATTAAATAATACTAATATATATGTATTAATATTATATTAATATTTAAATATAATAAATTTATTTATATAGATATAAATATAATATTAGATATTATATAATATTATTGTAAATATTAATATGTTAATATAAATACTATATTAATATTATAAAAAATATTATATTAATATTTTGCAGAATTTCAGTGATATTTTTGGAAAGAAAAAAGTGTTATCAATTTTTATTCCATGGGAAGTCCCAAAACCCATCTCTCTCGTTGGTTTCTATTTTTCATGAAGCATGGGAAGTGTTTTCCCATGGGAATAGCTTTTTTCATTCTCTCTTCTTTTAAAACTCCAACTAAACAAGGAGACTCCTCTCCACTTGTAGAAGTTGCCTTTCCCCCTCCACTTATAGTGAAACAAACAAGTCCAAGAGAATGACTTGCATACTGAAAGAAATTGGAATCATGACCATTTTTCTTGCCAAGAGAAAATTAGTAACTTGGTAAGCATATGAGAAATTTATAAAAATATTGAATGTTCAAAGCAAGGGTTTGAAAAAATGATTAAAAAACTGAAGCATCTTAATGAGTAGGAGCTATTCAAGTTCTTTAATATGTGAATCATGGTTCATTAAAAATTACAAATTATCCATAAAAACCATTAGTTCTCCATAGTAAAATTATAGACTTGGGAGAATTCTTGATGAAAAATTGGGGTTAACTAGAGAATGTTTCAGCAACTCAGGTGCTAAGCATGTAAAGGTCACTACTACAATCAATATATGTACTATGTAGCAAAAATTTGAAACAATTTTCAACCAGCACAACTTCTAAAAATACCAATTCGAAAAGAGAAAAATGAATACTTGCTACATCAAATTTGAAATTCTGACATTCTTGCCCATGCATTAGCTTATTTGATATTGCCATAATGTAGAAAGCCTCTTTGATGCTTTTATTTAGTTTGTAATAGTTTTGCTGCAAAAAAAATCTGTTTTCCTGTTATTTTAACCTATACAATCCTATATGTAAGATTGTCATTTCTTTAAAATATTCTTACTTGATCTTCCTCCAATTCTTTTAAATTACCCTTTTCATTCTTTTTTATAACATCCCAAACAACAAGGTTATTGACTTTTGTTTACTTGTTTAGTAGTCAAAAATTTGTCTTTAACTCCCTCTGATTTCTTTGAGTGAGAGAAAGGGTTTAGGAGAAAAGGGTAAGGGGTTAGAGACCAAGAGATAAAAGTCGAATGCCATGACTACTTGTACTATAATCAAGATGTGTCTTCAAGGAAAAGTATTACAAGGTTGGTTTTGTGCATATAATAGACAAGGAAAACTATTATATATGTGGAGGCATTTATCATATGCAAGGTATTTAATTCTTTGTTAATGGTAAGTGTTGGAATATGCTTATATTGATAAGAGATTTGCATGGTATGCTTGCTGTCCTTCACCATGTTGACACAATACATGAAACTTTTTCCTCCATTTCTCTATATTTAGAGATACACTTTCTCAAAGATGAGGTGGTATCAAGTCACTCCTTACCACCTCATCCCATGTGATTTTTGGTCTACCTCTACCTTTCTTTCCTTCTACATGTATAAAATCACTCCTTTGTATCGGTGCATCCTTTAATCTATGTTATACATTTTCAAACTATCTAAGTCCTCTTAATTTGTCCTCAATTGGTGCTACCTCTACCTTTTACAAATGACTTTGATTTTTTTTATCTTTTCTTGTATTACTACATATTCATCTTGACATTCTCATTTCGGCCATCCTCATCTTATGCATATGTTGTTTTCTATCTATCCAACATCCTACACTATAAATAATACCTGGTTGTATAGTGGTCTTATTAAATTTTCCTTCAACCCGTCAGATATCTTAATCACATAAAATCCTTGTTGCGTCCATTTGAACCACAACACTTAATCTTGTGGATAACATCCTCTTCAATCTCTCCTTCCTTATGCATTATTGATCCTAAATGTCACAAATGATCAAGATCCTCTTCAATCTCCCTTTCATTAGGAATATCATGATCCTTAATTTTTACTCCACATTCAATTTTTACTCCACATTCATCTTTATTTCTAGTTTTACTAAACTTGTGTTTCATGTATTCGGTCTTGGTTCTACTTAACCCGAAATCCTTGGATTCTAATGCACTCCATAATTCCAACTTGCAATTAACTCTAACCTTAGTTTCATCAGCTAAGACTACATCCGCAAGTAGTATGCATGACGAATATCATCCTGAATATGCTTAGTAAGCTCATCCATGACTATCGCAAGATGAGGACGTAGAGTAGATTTTTGGTGTAAATCTATTGTGATTGGAAACTTACTAGTATTACCACTGATAGTTCTCATACTAGTAACTACTCTATTATACATGTCCTTAATCATATTAATCTAACTAACAAGAGTTCCTTTCTTTTCTAATATCTGTCATAAGACTTCTTTAGAAACTCTATCAATACTTTTCTAATAAATAAAAATTATATACAGATCTTGTTTCTTTTCTCTGTATTGCTTCATTAACCTTCAAAAGAAAAATAGCTTCTATAATAATCTTTCTACCATAAAACCAAATTACTTCTCTAATATTTCTGTGTCCCATCTCAGTTTATGCTTAATCACTCTTCCAAGCTTTCGTATTATGGCTCATGAGTTTAATACCACGATAGTTAGAACAATTTTGAATCACTTTGTTCTTATAAATCAGTACTGAAATGTTCTTTCTCCATTCATTAAGAATTTTCTTGGTTTTTAAAATCTTATTAATAAATTAGTTAACAAAATTACTTCCACGTCACTTAGATATTTCCAAATCTTAATAGGGATTCTATCATGTCCATTTGCTTTTCGTATTTTCATCTTTTTCATGGCTCTCTTTACCTCAGATACTCTAATTCTGTGTATACTGGACATTTCTCTCTACATTTGAACTAGTAAACATCCTAAATCGTTTACATGACTTTCATTGAATAGATTATCAAAATAACTTCTCCATCTTTCTTTAGTCTCATCCTCCTAAATCAAAATTTTTAATTTTCTATCTTTGATGAAGTTAACTTGAGAGTCTCTAGTTTTCTTTTCTCTGAGTCTTGCATTTTTATAGATACCTTTCACTCCATTCTCAATTTTTAATTTGCGATAAAACTATTCATGTACTTTTAATGGAGCCTCTTGTACCATCTTCTTAACTTCCTTTTTAGCCATCTTATAGCTTTTACATGTTTTTGCATTCCTATAATTAGGTAGTCTTCTATAGCATTCTATTTTAGCCTTAACTATCAACTGAATTTTCTCATTCCTCCATTCAGTTTCCTTACCGGATAGCCTGTTTTTTTATTCTTTTAGTATCTTTGTTGCCATTATCTTAATACTGCTATCCATCTTTGCACTATGGTATTGATTTTCCTATCTATACCTCATTTGTCTTCCCTCAATACTTTTCTCTTAAAAGCCATTTGTTTCTATCAAGCAAATTTTATCACCTAGGCCTTAAGGTTCCTAATTTCTTTAGTTTTTCTTTTTATTTCCAAATACACATATCGAAAACTACCAATCTATATTGGTTGGTTACACTCTTACTGGTATAACTTTATAATTTTACAGAAAACTCAACCAGTCTTTCTAGTAAGGAAGAAATCTATTTAACTAGTATTATGGTTACTTTTAAAAGTTATCAAGGGAGAGTCTTTTATAAAGCATGTGTCAGCTAATATTAGGTCATATTCTATTGCAAACACCAAAGTAGCATTTTCTTCCTTATATCAATCTCCAAAACCATAAGCTTTGTGCACTCTTTGAAAACCAACTTTATATTTCCACACTTACCCATTCAAATCTCATCCGATAAATGTCTTTTCTTTGCTAGGACCTCTTGAATGAGTCCATCCATGTCCTCCTAAAATATTTGTAGCATCATCTAATCCTACTTAAGGAGTATAAGCATCAATGATATTAATAGTCTCCTCTCCTAATGCTAATTTATCAATATTATTCTTTCTTTCACTCTCTTAATATCTACAACTCCATCTTTTAAACTCTTAAACTATAATAATTCCTACTCCATTTTTATTCCTATCTTTCCTAGTATACCAAAGTTTATAACTTGTTTCACCAACTTTCTTTGCTTTTTCTCCTATCCACTTAGTCTCTTGAAGGCAAGCTATGTTAATTCTCCTCCTAAATTTCTTTACTCGCATCCATCCATTAAAGCATGAGAACTCTTGCTTACTTCCTACCACATTTGGCCTCTTGGATGTGGTAGGAAATATATATACAAGTTTGTAAAAAGATTCACTACCTATATTCCAAGGTACAACATGTTATCATTTTTTTGCTTTACAAACACCAAATTTTATTCTTACTATTTATAAACATGTTTTAAACATTGGTTTTAATAGTATTTGTAGACTAGCATCATAATATATATGTTGGTCGCTGTTTAGGGCTGTTTTATGTAATTTGGCATGCAAACAAGTGATATACATTGTGTTACTATACTGACAAAACCTTTTAGTTTGTTAATGTAACTAGTGTTTTTGCATGTTAACTTAGGTTCATTGAACCAGTATCGAGTTCTGTGCTGGTTGGTGACTGGCATGTTACATTATGGTCTGTATCGTGCATTTTGAGATGTACCCATAGGGCCTTTATTTTTTTTTGCCAATTTCAAATTGAAGTTGGCAAACTATTTGCCAACTTCAATTTGAATTGCTTGACTTTTGAAATTGGCAAAAATAAATAGGGATCCCCTATTTCGAAACAAAATTGAGGATCCTATATTCTGAACTTTTGATGAAGGCTTTTGAGCTCTCTCTTTCTATTGGCTTACCTCTCTTTCTCCGCCTCCCTCTCACTCTCCCACTCTCTCTCCCTCCCATCCTCCCTCTTCCTCTCCCTTTGCCATTTCTTTTCCTCTCTCCTCTCTCTCCCAATGTAGGCATTGTAAGGCTTCCATTCCGAATTGAACGAATAAGCTGTATCAGTATTGGACTAGTTTGATCGGCATGCCTCGAACTAGCCGGTTCGGCATGGTTCAACGAATCATGATGTTAACAAGTGTAGGCATTTCAATTGTATTGCCAATATTGTGGAAGCTGGTATCTCAAGATATTTTAATTTCTAACATATTATTGGAGTTGGAAAACAATTTCTGTTGTTACCATGCCCAAGTTGTTAATCAATTTTGCAAGGTCTGCAATCGCAGTATCAGGTACCACACTAGTACATCATTGATTTAGTATAGTACGGTCGGTATCATATGTCATGCATTCCACCATATCGAGACAACTCTCAGCAGTGGCGGATCTAGGAATTTTGCCAAATAATAAGAATACCGAGAACTAAATAGAGTGTAGTACTATTTCTACATCAACAAAAACACAAAAATTCTTTATTTTACAAAGGAAGAATGTAGGTTATTAAAGAGAGGTGGGACATGTGAGTTATTAAAGAGAGAGAGAATATAAGTCATAATTACTCTTTTTTCATCTTTTAATGTGGTTCTTCTAGGGTATAAAAAATAAATGGATGTGGAGTTTAAATGTAAGAGGTGGATGGATAAGGTTGGAGTAGAGTATTAAAAGACAAATAGAGAAGCAATTAATAAAGAAAGAGAAAGAAGGAGAGAGGTCAAACTGGCGTGAAAGAGGGAGGGAGAGAGAGGTGAGACATGCGAGTCATTAAAAAAAAAGAATATAGGTCATAATTATTCTTTTTAAAACTAGTAGGTCAATTTTGATTTTTTATACTAATATATATATATTTATTTATTTTTTTGTGGGGTCAATTGACCCCACATCTACTAATATGCATTCGCCATTGACTCTCGGCCTCTGTTTTTTCACCCCTTGTCATGATATTGCTGAAAACCGAGCGGTATGGGTTCCTAGTGACCAAGACCGAATAGTTCTGCTTGGTTCAAACTGTAGGAATTGGTTTGGACTAATATGGACCGGTTCTCATGTCAAACCAGCAAAACTAATCCTATGTCGCATTGGTTACGTATGCTATATGGTATGCCCTGAACCGAGCAGTTCAAGCCAGTTTTGCACTCCTTGCAATCTTGTAAATTCTCATAATTTGGTACCAATTTGTCAATCTATATTCAAATCCACCAGTGCATATTAATTCGATTTGTCTCAATAGAATTTTTTGATATTCTTATTTTTTTGTATTTACAATAATGGTTCAGAAGTAGTTTAGCCCTTACTCAGAACAGGGTATTTCAACAATCTTCATGATTTCTTCTGCTGTTTTGTTCAGAAATTAAGAGCATTAAGAATTTTAAAATGAACAAAATGTTAAAAACATCCAGGGTAAGTGAAATTTGTTTTAGAAAGGCAATGGACATTATTGAAACAGAGACTATGTAATTTTTTTTTTTTTGGGTTAATCCAGCACAATTAATGGTGCAACAAATAATAGTGCCTCGTATTGACTGCAGGATCAACTATGTGAATAGCAAAATACTGGATTAGAATAGGCAAAATTAATGATATTTACGATAATATTGCTGCAGCTATCACTGTTCAAAAGTTGATGCTATCTTGTCACTGTGGGTGAAATTTCTAAGCTCGTCCATGCACAGTTGTAACTTGTAAGGCTTTAAAGCTTTTCAGCTTATATATTAGTTTTAAACTAACTGAGCTTTGTGTCTGATCATTGAAGTCTGTCCTCCTCAGACCACATCAACCAAATTCACCTGGATATATATTTTCATGATCATGTATTAAATTGATGAAGTTGGTTGCTTAAGCATCTCATGCAGATTGATTGAACTTTGAATCACAAACATCTCCACCTCTACCCAAGTCTCTACAGTTATCATTATTATCAGTGTCATAGACTCATAGTAATCAACACGATTACTGCTTTCCTCAAAGCATATATAACTGATATGCATCTCTTTCCGCTTCATTGAAATTGACTCTTGGCCTAAGTGTTCCAGCCCAACTACGAGATCTATCATCAACCAAACTCACCCAGATATATATTTTCATGGTCATGTATTAAATTGATGTAGTTGGTTGGTTAAGCATCTCATGCTGATTGATTGAACTTTGAATCACAAACATCTCTACCACTACCTAAGTCTCTACAGTTATCATTATTATCAGTGTCATAGTAATCAACATGATCACTGCTTTCCTCAAAGCATGTATAACTGATATGCATCTCTTTCCACTTAGTGTTCCAGCCCAACTACTAGATCTCATCATCTTGATGCCAGTGGATCTCCACCATCTCCTTTTATCTCAATCAGTTGTATTACCCCATGCAAACCTTCATTTACTTTGTAACATAATAATTATCTTCATTAGTCTCCACTTAAACTGTGGAATTTATTACATATGAGATTTCATAGTATAATCTTATATTAGAGTTTTGTTTGCTTAAACTTTTTATTTATGAGTGTTCTATTGACAATTTCTTAAATTCGAAGTCCATTTAAATAAGGGTTTCATGATATCGAAGTGGTATAATTTATTTGCTGAAATAGTGTCTATGAGCGTTTCATTGACTATAGCTTAATTTTCTTAAACTGAAGCTCTATTTGAATGAGAATTTCATACTATGAAACTCTCAAATTAAATTTTCGCTACTGAAACTCTCTATGTAGGTTCTTAAAATGAAACTTTATTTCAATGAATAGCATAATATGACCCTCCCATGTTAATGTTTCATTTGATACATAAAGACCCTCATTGATACATTAAGAGCAATGATCTAATTTTAGTGGAGCTAGCATTTCATTCATCATAACATTTCAATTGACGAGTTTGAGTTCATTTTTAAACATAGGGCTGAAGGTGAAGGTGCTCTTCAATTTATCATAAATGGTAGTCTCATGTATATTGACCCAATGCTTCTTCTCTCATAAAGATGCCTCTTGTCCTAAGAATGAAGTTTCATTTTGTAGCCAGTCAAAAGCCTTTGGCATATTGAGATCAATTGTCTCATGTATAGAGCCAATGTTCCTTTTCTATGGAATTTTGATGAGAGATCAAGTGTAGATATTGAGGCCCTTACTAATTTTTAGGCTTATGTTCTCATGTTGGTCAAGCCAATGTTTCTTTCTTATCAAATCTACATCAGATTGTTAAATGTAGGGCCTAAGACCTCCCTCAAGATATGTCATCTATGTAGATTTGATGGTTCCTTTAGACAAAATGCCCATTAGATGGGATTTTCATTTGAAGGGAAGGCCCAAGGCCCTCTATGAACACTAGTGATCTCATGTAGAGGTTTGTTTGGTTTGTTGTAAGTAGGTTGAGCAGGAGCCCACTTTGTTGAGGTGACCTCAGCTCCCTCTGGGCTGAAGTCACTTTGGGCCATTTTTCCTATTCATGGGCCATTTTCGGAACTTTATTTATCTTCATTTTGAGCCAACAAAATGCTAGAAGTGGGCTCCCACCATGTTGAACTGTCTTTGGATGCCCTGTTAGGGCAACCAAATTGGTCCTATGTCACGCCCTCATCCCAAAACTGTGAGACAGGATGTGGCAACCGCCCTATACTCATAGGGCATTTCTCCCCACATGCATGCAAGGCTTCCATCATAATATCAAAGTAACATAATGGAATAAATTAAACCAACTAAAATCCAAATTCTAATAATTAATAAATCAAATTAAACAAATAATATCCAAAACTCAAGAGTCTTACGCCAACTACTGTCCAAACACTAATCAAATAAGAAACCTATAAAGTATTTCCGATATTATACTATGAAAGCAGTACTAACTTGAGTTATGTTGGTCTGTTCGGCTCTTGCTGCTAATCACATGCTTCTAGCTGACCCCATCAGTAATTAATTTTTTGAATCTGTATGAAAAGAAGAGATCATATAATCAGCTCAACAACTTATTAAGTAATGGTGCCTAAGCTAGATAATTCATGCAATAATCTAAAATTTAATTGTTAAATAATTATTTTACCATAGATAAGAATATAAACAAAATCATTTCTTTTCAAAAAACACCAATTTAAATTATCTAGTATTGCTCAAATATTCGTATTCATATTCATAAGTTTGATCTAGGAATATCATGCTCAACTTAATAGCCTTTAATGATGACCTTATACTCTCTGGCTAGGATAGAGAACTGCACTTACACCATGCAGAGTGGGCTAGAATATTGCACTTATATCTTATGGAGTAGGCTAGAATACCATGTTTATTTCCTATGGCAGAGCTAGAATAATGAGCTCAGAAATAATCACAATTGCCAATGCATAACTCTTAATTGGTAGGGTCCAAAACATAATTAGGCCGAGAGTCCAAATCTGATACACGTTAGAGCTCTTTTTATAGAATAGCATATGTATTATCTTCCAACCAAAGTATGCATATTTGATATAGATTAATAAACAAATAGTAATATTCCATAAAATATTACTTACAAATTACATGTTTATTTTCATTCAAAACCTAGTTTCATAAAATTCATAGATAACATATAAATCAATTTATAGCTTTTTGTAGTAAAAATAATATTGTTTAAATGAAAAATTTAGAAAAGGTGGATCATTACTTTGTTAATACAAAGACAAATTTAAATAATTTTTGAAAAGGTCCCCTTAGAAATCTCAATGTATAAGCTATAGCATAATACACCCTTGCTGGACTTTGACTCATCTAGATGATTGCACCAAGTGGAATAATTAGAAAAGGTATAGGGTATTGTGGAAAAATGGGAGGAATAGAACATGGTTGGCCATGTTGTGGCGTTTGATGGCTCGGTTGGTCTAATCAGGTGTCTAACCAGTCAAGTTGCGAAATAGGAGTCATATCAGGATAATGATAACACAATAGGGGTTGATGGTAATTGTCATGCCCCAATCTGAGACATAGCACGGCCATGCTATCGAGGGGTACAATCCATGATAACACAAAACCTATTAATCATAATCAGCTAAAATCTTCACAAATAAAATATAATAAAACATTCAATTCCATCATTTTCAAGTAAATAAACCAAGATTGATTCAGAGCATCTAAATCCAATATCAAATACTAAAATTCATATCTAAAATTTATAAATAATTGACTACAAGTCCATAATCATCTAATATACTAATTGTCAGTTACAAAATTTTCAAGCTTACTATGCAGATTTCAAAACCTGGATCCTTCATTATTCTTAACTTTATTCCTCTGTAAAAGAAAGAAAAATAAAGAGATATGAGCTACACTAGCTCAGTAAGCAAAACCTATACTTTCTTACCGAATCAAGCATAGGTTTTTCCATGATAATGCAATATTAAGAAAATAATGGATAATACAAAGTAAAATATTTCATAGGGCATATAATAAAACTAATCATGTATGCATAAATCATGAATATTTCGTAAATATGATTCATAAATCATTCTTATCAGATATTCATATCAGGTTTCAAAACATTGCTCATAGATATTCATGCTGTGGTCACTTTATATCTGTGATAGGGTCGTCATCATAATCGACAAGTTTCATAATTCATATTTGTTACCAACTTTATATTTATTGGTAGAGAGTCGTTTGTCAATTGACCTCACTTTCGTAAGGCTATCATGGCTATCTAAGAGCTTTTAAAATTTTAAATCTTTTTCTTAAAACAATAAAATTCATACTTCATTAATATACTATTTTTATAAAACATATTCATGGAATGAATGGTCATAATAAAACATGCTTTTTATATCTTATATGTTGATCCTTATTTTACAAAAAATATAAATTCATTAACAAGAGGTCATATGCATGGAAAATATGAAAAATTGAAAATAAATAAGGAGTGTAAGATCCACTTATCTTGTTCGCTCTAGATCTTTAGATTTTGTTAGATGAATCAAATAATCCTATTTAAAATATTAAATTATAATCAATTTACTTTCACTTAATTAAATAATAATAAAAGGAGGCTGTTGACTAGATGATTAGTTCGATAGACCATTCGAGCACCAAAGCAGTTTGGGGTCATTTTGTTGAAGTCAACTTCGGTCCCTAAAGCAAGAAGATAGGACTATCCTAAGATGCAGGTCTTTTTAGAGAGAGAAAGTGGAGAGAGAATGGGTCTTCTTTTATTTTTTTAAGAGAGAGAAAGAAAGGAAAAGTAGAGAGAGAAATACTAGAGAGAGAAGGAGAGACATGAGAGAGAGAACCCTTCTCTTTTTTTCCTTTCCTTTTCTTCTCTTCTTTTCTTCTTTCTTTGGCCAAGTAGAGGATGGAAGGGGGTGGTGTCTGGTCGTCGGAAGACTGGCGTCAAGCTGCGGCAGCAAGCGACCGACAGCAGTGGAGTGGCGGATGGTCGGCGATAGTGGCTGTCGGTGAGAAATCATGGAAAAGGGCTAGAAAAATAGGGCGAGATCTTTTCGGTCATGAGTCGGTCATTAGCGGTGATAGTCTCATCGTGGAGGCTCATAGGGAGGCCCGATGACTCGACTATTGTCAGACGTTAAGGGATGGTGGTGGTGGTGGCTGGAAAAAGGGGAAAAAGATTTGGTCAAAATAGGGGATTCTTTTATGATGGATTTTCGGTGAAGCCGTTGGCCAATGGCGGTGCCTAAGGCCAAGAGAAGGTGGGAAAGAGAGAGAGGAAGGAGGATCGGGACTTTACCTTGGCTCCGATGGTGTCTCCGGCTCCAATTTCCGATAGACACGGTGCTAGGAAAATAGGCAAAATGAGGAAGAAAGAGGGAAAAAGAGGAGAGGAGGGCCGGTTGTGATGCCCGACCGAAACAGGGGAGACCCCTATTTGTTTAGGATGGAGGAGGAAGAGTCCTCCATCACGACTTTGTCGGAGGCTAGGAAAACCTAGCCTCCACTTCTATTTAAATCCCCTAACCCCTCCACCAGTGTCCAACGGAACCACTACTCATCTTTCTCCATCTTC
This sequence comes from Elaeis guineensis, assembly GCF_000442705.2. Taxonomy (NCBI): domain Eukaryota; kingdom Viridiplantae; phylum Streptophyta; class Magnoliopsida; order Arecales; family Arecaceae; genus Elaeis; species Elaeis guineensis. The sequence goes on from NC_026001.2 coordinate 29,033,107, forward strand.
TCCTGTTGATTGCCAATAGTTTGAACCTTTTGTGCTCACTGGCGATCATAGCCAAGACCTCACCAAAGTCAAGGTAAGATCTCTTGATCTTCTCTGGCTTATTCCTTCTTAAACTTCCTTGCCAGTCATGTTCCTCGCTAGAAAATTCCAAAGAAAAGAAGGGCCATTAATCCCCTATTTTTAGATTTGAAAAATCCTGTTTGATCTTCTTTTTCCAGCCTTCTTTGCTGCCGACACTTATCACCAGAGATGGGGACTTGTCACCTTTCTCATTCCCAGCCGTCGTCAGAGTCTCACCATCGGAGAACCATGGTAATAAGCCAATAAGGGGCCGAAACCCCTATTTTATTGATGTTTCTTCTTTTCCATCATTGGCTGCCCTGCTACTATTGCCGGTGGCTCTTGTCGTCGGTCCTCTGATCAGCAGCGACCATAGCCAATGGAGCCTCCACCTAGTTCAAACACCCTAATAAATAGTCCAATATTTCTGCGAAAGAGAAAAAAAAAGAAGGAAAGAAAGAAAAGAGAGATTTTCTCTCTTCCCTTTCTCTTGTTTGTCTTGTTTAATCTTTCTCTCTTCTCAAGTTTCTCTCTCTAGAATTATTCTTCTCTATCTTTTTTCTCTACAAGGGTTTCTCTCTCTAGCCTCTCTCTCTTATGTGATTTTCTCTTTCTAGACCTATTTTCTCTCTCTAGAGGGAAGATGACCTTAGAATCTCTCTTGCAACCTATACCATTGCTATCAGGCAATATGTCAATTTCCATTCTGGCTCTTGTCAAATCCTATTAGATTTGGTCATCCTCGATTATGGTATCCAACTTGTATCCCACTTTGACCTTTGATCATATAAAATTATCCAAACTGATTGATTTAGGGCCATTGGGCTTCACCATTGACTGGCCTATCCTTAATTTGTGTTGATTAAAGTATGAAGCCACCCTAGTCGTACCCCTAGTTGGGTTATTTCGCTCCCTTGATCCATTTGGATTCTTTAGGATTTCTTATCTGATGGGCTTCTAAGATGTTGATTGTAAAATTAATTAAATTTCAATGGCTTTGAATAGGTGAAGCCGACCTATCTAATTGAAGTCGGATTTGAAGTATGACGAGGTAAGTAACCTAATGCTTTATGTTTGCTTTCGAATGATCTTTTGAAAATTATAATTAATTATTTTATGTGATTTATGCTCTCTATTTTTAGTCTAATAAATGGGCCAAGCATGTGTTGTTTTATTCTTAAAAATAATTTATTTTGAACATCTGATCTGCTTTGAGAAATAGATTTGGAATATTTGATTGGGAAACTTGTGAAATTGCTTTTATATATATGTTCTCAGCATGGCTATGATGTGGCCCCGCCAATGGGGATTATACGTTGGACTAGTCGACTTGTAATATGAGAAATTAGTTTTGACACTGAGCCACTGATGATTAGAATAGTGGTATCTATTATTTGGCACTTTATGCAACGTGTTTTTGTTATTAGACACATGCCACTGGGTTACGTGACCGTAGCTTGATGTTGAATGCAGTACCAGTGTATGAAAATAATTATTTTCAAAGAAATATGTGTTATTGGAGATTTGTTCCTTCTAGTCAATATTATGTGATTTATTTGCTCAGCATGTTTAGATCCTACATTGATGTATTATGTTGCTTACTGGGCTAATGTAGCTCTTTATTCTCTTTTTCTGTTTTGTTCAGATCATGAATTATGATTACTCGGGATGTGGGGGAGTGCGCTAGATGGTTTAGAGATATTTGAGTTTTTTAGATTTTTAGCTTAGTTTGATTAGTTTGGATATTTTATTTGGATGGAACATTATGATTTATGTGACGTAAAGATATTTGCTATAGAAAATGATTTAATTGATTTTCATTAAATTGATTTTCAAGGATTAAAGAGTTATTATTATTATTATTGCTATTATTTTGAAAGTTTTATGATTTGATTTGTAGCCTTGCGTGCTTGTAGGGCCCATCCTAAAGGTATGCGGCCTTTGTCACGTGTTTGGTTAGGGGCATGACAGATTTAGTGGTATCAGAGCCTAGGTTTAAGATCATTAAGGATTATGATAAGAAATAATGGTATGTTATAGAATCCTTAGGATTTGTCGGAAATATTGAGAGTTGGGTAGAACTAGGTTATGAGATGTCTCTGTTTGTTTTTTTTGTTGTTAAATGGTTATATTAACTGAATTTTAGTTGTGATGATTATTTTATTTTCATTGAAATCAGAATGTTGTCTTGCTATACCCATAGCCAAAGTGTGAATGAGATGATTGAGAAATTCTCAAAGTAGGGCAAGTTGTGCTTAAGGTTCTGATTTGTTAGATTTGGATCCAAATTAAGTGTAAGAGGATTTGCCATGGAATACGATTGTGCATTATGATTATTTGTCTATTTGTTATTTAAGTAAATTTGGAAGTTCAATTTGATATTGGGTATGTCGTGATATTATTCAAGCTTGAAGTTAATTAATTTGGTGGCAGTTTAGGATTCATTCATAAGAAGTTATTTAAAGTTTGGGCTAGAAAAAATTTTTATGATATTTGATTGGAATAAAAAATTCTTTGAGTTTCACACTTGTATATGGATCATGTGATGAATTTGAATGGTTGATGATGGTCGGAGCCTGCTTTATTTTTGAGGTCACTGTAGTCGGTGCTGGTCGCAGGTTGCAGGAGAAGATTTGGAATCTCTGACAATTCAGAGGTGGCAGCAGTTGCAGCAAGCAGTGGAGAAGCACGTTTACTAGGACGACGAAGGTTGCAGCGGAGGGCATTGGTACATGTAGATGGAGAGAAGGAGAGGAGGCAAGGGAAAAATTGATATCGGGTGGGGAAGGAGTCCAAGAGGAGGGACGAGTGTGATGATGGGGTGGGGATGCTTTTTGGGCCCAAGAAGGATAGAGAGAGAAAAAAGACCACGTGGATGTGACTGTGGCACGCAGCATGCATTTTTTTCGGAAGATGCGCTCAACACTCCTTGGCTTTGGTGCTGTAGTGCATTTGGAAATTGAAATGATTTGAATTCAAATTTTAAATGAAGTGGGGCAGCAAACTTTAGAGAGTGGGTTTTAGGCTTTATAACTTATTTTAAATGAGACAAGTATTAAATGGGTGTCTGACCCGATCCGAATTGACCCATTTAATATGATGTTAAACAGGTCATAAGGTCAAAATCCGAACCTAACCCATATAATCAAATAGGTTAAATGGGTTGAACTGTTTATGACCTGAACTTGTTTTGGCCAAACCTAAACTTGCTTAAGATGGGTCGAATGAGGGTTGGGTTGATGGGTTGGGTCGCATTTTGCCAGCCCTAGTTGATGGTGTGCTACAAAGATGGAAGGAAAGTGTTTGATAGACTTGTGGTGTCCGACCTTGCGACCGATGATGGGGCTGCGGTGGCTATAGTGACGATGGTGGTTGGCAGTGAAAACCCAAGGAAAAAGAGAGGGAGAAGAAGAAGAAAGGAACTTTGAACGGGCATATGAGAGGGTGGTGCGGCTCCTACAGCTGATAGAGTTCCCCACTTGCCTTGCTGAGCTTAAGGAGATGGAGTTCGTCTCCATCTTGAACAGAGGCTCTGCCCTGACTGTAAATTGGAGTGAGCCTTTGGGCCTTGCTTTGGCACCGGCCAGGCCAAAGGGCCAGGCTTGACTGAGGCTGATTGGTCAGTGGACTGGGTTGGGCCACTGCTTACACTCTAGGCTAGTCAATGGATCTGGCTTGTGCTTAGCTCGGCTGATGGGCTGGGCTTCACATGCTTAAAAGAGCAAGTAGCTCTTTATATGAGATGTCTATTAAGATAGAGGCCAACTCAGAATATTGATGTTCATGCTTTTATAACTCTCTGCATAAGAACATCCACCAGATTTTGTAGTCTTCGCTTAAAATCTAGGCCAAGGTACATTCCTTAGTAGTAAGGTCAGTATTTTGATTTATTGCCATAAAGCTTTCTTAAAGGAGATTCCTTTTGGAAAGTAGGACTCTTTGAAAAGTTTGATCACAAATTTCTCATTTAAATTGAGCAGAGCTAGTTATAAAAGGAAAGCCTCCATCAATGGAGATTTGTCAACTTTGGAAAATTGGTCCTTATGCATTTTTGGGAGAGAAACAGTAACTTTTTACAAAGGAGGGAGAGAGAGAGGGGGGACGATTTTCTCTTTATTTGTAAAGGGGCTTGACTGGAGTGCTATCAATCATATTATTGAGGTGTGCTTAAGTGGTTTGTATAGAAAGTTGATCTTAGTGTAAGTACTCATGTTCTTGAGGTATCTTGGAACAGGTTGTATAGGTAGTGGATCTTAACTGCCTGAATCATTTGTTTCATCTCCATTTGAGCTATTTGACTTTAGAACTAGAGATCACATTAGCCTTCATTTATAATGATGTAGGCAGTTTTCCCTTGTTTGGTTTTAGATAGGGATAACCTTCCCAAAGTGTCCCTAAAAGGAGTAATTTGGTATTAATTCAAAACTTTTGATGTTGGAAACTTGGAATGAACCTAATTTTTTCGACTTGGTGCATTGTCAAGATAGATTGGTGGCCACGTGAGCTGCATTCTCCACCAACTTTAGGTGGTGAGTCAAATATGGTTTGCCTATTTTAAGGTTTGTCGTCTCGATATCTGATCCTGTACTGATAGCATTCTACTACATGGGGATATGCGGTACCAGTTCGCATTAATACATTACGGTATGCCCCATATGATACAATACTGATCGATACGGTGAACTTTGGTCTATTTAATTGTGATGCTTGATAATTGCCAAATGAGCTAGGTGTTCATGTACTCTAAGATAGGTCAAATCTGCTTGCCCATCTATTTCAATGCATAGGTTAGTTATGGCCTATCTGTTTGGGTGAGACCATATGCTGATCATTGCATAAGCTATGTAATCATTAGTTTTAAGATAAGGTAGATGTAGTTGTTTCATTTGAGGGTCTATTTGGATGGTTGGGCTTAAAATCTGATAGGATTCGTAGACTGGCCCAAAAGACCTCAGTAGATCTTTTTTTTCTTCTTATGGGATTTAGGCTGGTCCACTACAGAGGCATTTTGGATATTTGTAATGGGATGATTTGATTATCATTAGAAGAACTAGGCACATATCTAACTCAAGAAGGTGGGTGAAATTTGTCCCATTGATTGGGTCAGGGTAGTTTAATGATCATCATATAGGCAGTTCATCCATTAACAGCAAAGGAGTGGACCTCATTAGGCTGTTTCTTCTAGTGAGGTGGCTTTTAAGATTATTGATAGGTGAAAACCGGCATATGAGTGGGGGTTGAGAGCATATAGGATTGTTTTTACCACTTTTGGTGAAATAACTAATATTACAGAAAGCTCAACTACATTAGGAATATGAAGTGCATATGCCTTGGACTCCTTAGAGCATGGATCCTATAACCAAGAAATTGTATAATATAGTCATATTTAGATAATTTGGTAGATTTTTATTATAATTAGGTAAATCCTGTGTAATAACTTTAGAAACATTGAGGGGAACTACTTTTGCCTTTTATTAAAGTAAAATTAAAAACAACTAATTGTACATGAAATTATGTGTGTGTGTATGTGTGGGTATGTATATGTATATATACATATACATATTGTTGCTGCTGAAATTTGGATCTCAATCGAAGTAGTTGGAGCGGTGGTGCATCCTTCTTGGGAAGTGACCTGCAAGGTAAGTTCTGGTTGGAGTTGGTTTTGACGAGGATCCTCCGACGCTTAAGTTTGATTCAGAAAAACAGAAGAGGAGCATTTTAGAGAGATTGTGTGCACGTATCTTGGGGTCTCTTGGAAGCCGTTTTGTAGGCGACGGCTGAAAAGCTGTTTTTGATAGGTTGTCTGGCCAATTTAGGCCTGATATGGCGAGATTTTTGGCTGGAATCTTCTAGATCGAACAGTTACACCTGTCTTATCTATTTTGGAGCTAGTTGTAGTATCGCAGGTGCTTTTGAATTTGAAATGAGGATGTAGATAGGATTGACTAGTTTCGATTGAGGAAGCTTTGGTGCGGTCCAATGAAGATGGGTGTCAAAGGAAGAAAATGGCTAGGGCCAATCGCACTCACAGGAATAAGTATTGGTAGTGTCCGAAGCTTATCTGTTGCCGAAGTCAAAGATTGGCCTATCCAGAAACCAACTGTTGCAAAGATTGGGACCAGTTGGAGTCTAGGTTTGAGACCGAATTCGAGATCAATCGGAGTTTGATGCTTAGGAAGATCGTCAGGAATCAAGGATCGCTAGGATCTGAAGTTAGGATCGGGGAGACCCAGAGTTATGTAGTGAATGATCTCCTTCAGACAGCCCTCTCATGGTTCGGGAGAGACATATCTACCTTCAGAATTGGATACCTTCATCTCCAACAGTGCTGTAGTGTTGGTCCTATACACTTCATCACATGTTTTCTCGCTTGTTCATGTCTTCGGTCTGGATGACAAATTATCCTCCAACACATATCTTCTACTCTCGAGTTCGGTGCAGACGAAGGGAGTACATAAGTTTCGATTCGCCGAAGATATGCTTGTTGTTACCACTAAAACGGTGCCTGCGGCCCTTGGGCAGAACGAAAAATCACATCAACAGGCAATCATGACCATAGGAAGCGAAGCAATTGGTGGAATTCAAAAGGGTGGGGCGCCTTATTTCTGGTGCAAAAGATTAATGAGCCGACTGTCGTCTCCTACTGACCAATGGAGACATGCTAAGTGTCGATTATCGGATGGTTAGGTAGAATTTGGTATCTGGGCCATTCTGTCCTTTTACGCCTATAAAAGGGAGCCGTATCCTTTGCCTTCTCTTTCTTTTGCTTTTAGATTTTTTCAAGCTTTTGTCTGTTTTTTGGTTGGCTTCTCTGCTTTCTCCAAACGCCCCAAGAGTCCTTCGGTCATGTTTCTCCATCTTCTCAAGCTGCCAGTGGCTCTCTTTTGATCCACCATCTCCACCTATGTAGTCATAGGTTGGTTTTCTTCCTTTTTCTCGATTTCTTTTTTGTTTCTTAGATCTGACCACTTTTTCTTTCTTTTTCTATGTCCATTTTTTTTTGTTCATTCCTCGTGTCCTTCAATGGCTGGTTCTGGGAGTCTTAGCGGAAGCTGATCTTTCGAATCATTTTCCTTTTTGGGGAAGCTCCTACTGGTTTGGACGAGAGACGCGATATTGTACCACCCTTTGTCCCCGACACAATCGGATCTAAATTGAGTCGGAGGACTTGAGTCTCATCTATGCTCGATTTGGAATCCCTCCTTCATTTGAACTAGAATCCCCTGGTCCTAGTGGTAGGATTGGTGGTCCCCCTCATGATAGGATTGGCCTGTATGAAGAAGCCTTTAAGATCAGACTTAGGTTGTCTATCCATCTTTTTATTGTTGAGCTCTTCCACTTCTTTGACATCTCTCTTTGTTCTGTCATTTCTAACTCCTTTCATTTCATCATCGGCTTTATTATTCTTTGTTCCAAAACCGAAGTCCATCCTACCCTCTCTCTTTTCCAATCCTTCTATACCATAAAAAGGCGTACCGATGACTGGTGGTATGTCTCTCCTTTGAGGGAGGTCCCTGCCTTGATAAAAGAGGCTCCTTCGATCCATGGTTGGAAGGATTGATTTTTTTTTTTTGTTTCGGTGCCCTCCGTTGAAGAATAGCGACTTCCATACTAGGGTGAGTCGAGGGATTCTGTCTTTCAGGTCCCAAAGCTTGGGGATGACGACCTAGAGTGCTTTACAACCTTGAGGGGGTACAAAATTCTTTCACTAAAGGAGTTGTAGGAGCAGGCCTCTTTAATGCTGGCATCAGTCCGGTTGACCCCAGAGGTGAGGATTTTTTTGATTTTTCGATGTTTGATCTCTTTCTTTTTACAGATGCTAATTTTTTTTATTATAGAAATGAGGTTTGAAGAATTGGAGAAGTTGAAGAAGGGTGTGATGAAGAAGAGAAAGGCACCCTCTTTGTTCACCGCCAACGCCTAGAAAAAATCGAAGACTTCGGACGAGAGTTAGAAGAAAGCACCCCCTCCAACCCCTGCCCAGGTGGGGGTGATATCAGTTTCTCTGATCCAATCTCGCTTGTTGAAAAGCCCATTGTGCTTCTTGCCCCCCAATCCAATTCAACCTAGGCAGGGCCAGACTTTACTGGAGCATCCGCAGAGCAGAGGCAGGGGTCAGCTTCGCCATCCACCGATGATGTTTTTGATGATTGAAAGATTGGCAACATCTTTCGAAAGATGCTTTTTGACACCGAGCTAGAGAAGGTTGAGGGGGAGAGTTCCTCAAGGCAGCAGAAGTGGATGATAACCTCCCTAGTTTGGATAAACTTTTCCTTATTCTTTTCTCTTTTTTTTTGACCGACTTCTTGATCCTTGGATGCAGACGGGTCACTATGTCGTCATCATTAACAGGTTGAGGGCTGAAACAGAATTGGCTAAAGTGCATGAAAAGTGCAAAGCGGTCGAGGCTTCGGAGGTTAAAGCAAATGTTGATGCTACGAAGCCAAGTCCAAAGTTGAAGTTTGGAGGGTGAGGTTGCCTGCCTGAAGAAGGCTTTGGAGGAGGTCGAAGCTTCGAAGGCAAATGTTGAGGCCGATTTGGCTTCGGAGAAGAAAGTCAGCAAGAAGTCCAGGCTAAAGCCACTGAAGCTGAGAAGAGGGCAGCGGACCAAGTCGTCGAGGTTGGATGTGTGGCTGTGGAGGCATTCCACACATTAGAGTTCTCCCAAGAAAAAGTCGACTTCAGCCAGGAAGCTTTCATCACTAGAAAAGTCGTTTGTCACTAAAAGATAGCGGCGCGCTTTTCGAAGATGGATCTGAGCTTCCTGGATGGAGAAGAGGAAGAAGAGAGAGGAGCCGAAGGAGGAGAGCGAGGAGCCTCAGGAGTAGCCGCAGGAAGTGAGGCTCCATCTGCTGGGGTTGTCGATGGATTTTTCGAAGCTGCTCCCACGTCGGAGGTTGTGTCGGCATCCATTCCCTCTGAAGCTATACTCGCTTCGTTGCCGTTGGAGTCGGAGCAGCTAGTTGTGGATGTTCCAAGTTCGTTTGTCGAGCCTTACATCGAGGTTAGTGATATTTGAATATGTACTTTTCTACTTTTATGTCATTGTAATGAAAGTTTCTTATTAATGAAAAAATAATTTTTACCTTTATATTCTTTGGCTTGCACTTGTTTGTGATGCTTGTCTCGGTTCGATGTGATTGCTGCGATCGCGCATTTGTACAATACCATGCTAAACATCTGGTAACAGCCCTGCCTTTAAGGACTCGAATTGAGAACCTTAAAGAAGATCTCTATCAAGCTCAACAAGATGCGGCTGAAAGAAAAAAGAAACTCCGAAAGGTGAAGAAGAATAAAGATGAGACTTCGGTGGAGGTAGAGCGCCTAAGGAAATGTCTGAAGTAGACAGATAGAAGATATTTTGCTGAAAAGTGCAGGCTAACTGAAGTGCACAATAAATTCGCAAAGTTGGTTGGAGAAAATAACTGAAAGATTGCTGCGACGATAGTTCTTTGCAATAGATGGTTGCTCAAGGTCATGATGAGATAATAGGGCTGAATTATACTATAGCATCGACCAAAGTCGCTAGCTAAGCCAGAGCAGATTCAGCTGCCGAGATCGGTCAACTTCAAAGCAACCTTTGTTTGGCTGAGGACACAATCAAAGAACTTAACTGAGTGGTGGATATTGAGAGATCATCAACCGATGTTATTAGGTGTGAACTTATCTCGGTCCGGCAGACCGCCGCTGACCTTTCAGAAGCTTTGAGCAGGGATAGATCTGCAATGATCGAGCTCCATACCAAGCTTGTGGAGAGTACGGCGGCAGCCAACCACGTGAAGCTACAGTTAGGCAATTGGAAGACAGGCTCGCCACGACTTTATGCAATGCAACTCTCGAAGTCGCAGAGGTATCGGCCATGGTTTTGGACGTCGGCTATGAAGACTGCAGGAGCTTAGTCAGACGATTTTTCCCCTAGTCAACTTTCACCTGAATGTCCTCAGAGGTAACGGATGTGTCGGTCTTGGGGGCATTACAGCTAGAGAATCATCGAGTTTCGCAGCCAGAGGAAGATCGACTGTCGAAGCTCCATCAGTCGAAGGCAGGCCTTCCAAATAATTGATGTATCTTTTTGTTTTTCTATTTGTAGACATCTGTTTGTAGCTTCTATAATAAGTTTGTTAATAAAATGGACTTGAGTTTTTTGTCTCATCTGTACTTTTATGCTCTGTTGATTGTGTTCGCATAGTTCGAATTTAGTCGTGTACGATCCTTATGTTTAGGAATTTCACGAAGATACTCGTAGGCTGATTGTAGCCTTCGCTTTAAGGGTCCTTAGGGATTAGCTCTCCGAAGGTTCTTCTGGGTTGTTTCGTATGTTGCCGAAGTCGATTGGCTGAGGGTCATCAAAGGTTAGCCCTCGTTTGTTGCCGAAGTTGATGGATCGAGGGTCGTTATAGGTTAGCCCTCCGAAGGTCCTTTTAGGTTAGTCTTTGCATCTTACATGACTAAGGTCTTTATGGACGTTGGCTCATTGAAAAGCGAGCAGTCTTTTGGGATCCTTATAAATTAGCCTCCATTTCTTAGTCATTAAGGTATTCAGCCCATGTAGGTTGGAACGGCGAATGTTGGGGATCCTTGTAGGTTAGCCCCATTTCTCACATGACTAAGGTCTTCATGGACATTAGCTCGCTAAAAAGCGAATGGCCTTCAGGGTTCTTATAGGTTAACCTTCGCTTCTTAGTCGTCGAGGTCTTCAGCCCATATAGGTTGGAACGACGAAGTTGGAATGGCGGACATTGGGGATCCTTGCATGTTAGCCCTTCTCGCATGACTAAGGTCTTTACGGATGTTGGCTCACTGAAAAGCGAATGGCCTTCAGGGGTCTTTATAAATTAGCCCCTGCTTCTTAGTCGCTGAGATCTTCAGCCCATGTAGGTTAGAATGGCGAAGTTGGAACGGCGAACATTGGGGATCCTTATAGGTTAGTCCCTACTTTTTGCATGACTAAAGTATGGGCGTTGGCTTGTTGAAAACGAACGGCCTTTAGGGGTCCTTATAGGTTAGCCTTCGTTTCTTAGTCATCAAGGTTTTTGTTGTTGATCCCTTGGATTGACGGATTTTGAGGGTTCTTTTGGTTAGCCCTCGCTTCTTGCATGATTAAGGTCTTTATGGGCATTGGCTCGTTGAAAAGCGAGCGGCCTTTGGGAGTTTTTGTAGGTTAGCCTCTACTTAGTCACTGAGGTCTTCGGCTTGTTGGTCGCAAGAGATAATAATATTCTTGAAAAAGGATCATTTTATTTGGTGATTGTCAAGTTACATCATTGACAATATATTCGGAGGTTCTCTGAGTTCTATGGTGAGATAAGGGTGTTCCATTTAGTTGCTTGAGGCAGTAATTTTTTAGTCTGACGACTTCATCTACTTGGTAGGGGTCTTCCCACTACAGAGATAATTTTCTGCATTTTGTAGGTTGGGGGACTTGGGCTCGACGTAGGACTAGATCATCATATTTGAATTCTTTGTTTCGAACACAGGAGTTGTATTGTGCCACCTTTTGCTGATAGGCCATCCACACATGCTTTCTCACGAACTCCTTCGAGCAGATCTAGGTTGGCACGAAGCTGTTCTGAATTACTTTGGTTATCGTAGCCCTCGACTTGATGTGAACGGAGTCCGATTTCTATAGGGATGATAGCTTTCGTTCCGAAGGAGAGGTTGAAGGGAGTCTCTCTTGTGGGTGTCCTTTGAGTGGTTCGGTAGGCCCAAAGCATACTATGTAGCTCGTCCACCCATGCTCCTTTAGCTTGATCGATCTTGACCTTCAGCCCCTGCAAAAGGGTATGGTTAGTTACCTCAGCCCCGCTGTTGGCCTACAGGTGTCCTACAGAAATGAAGTGCTGGGCAATGCTGTAGCTTTGAGGATTCAGGTCCCAACAGGATGTCCCGTGGGACACAGAGATGGGGTACCATCCCATATGTTGGGACAGGCCATCCCACTAACATCCCAGCATCTCAATTGAGATGCCTTGAGAGATCTTTTATCCCAAATATCGGGATGGGGCGGGACGGCGACACGTCCCGTTCCATCTGAAAATCGGGATAGTCCCATCCTACGGCATTTAAAATCTTTGACAAAACTTGGCGAATTTGGAACCCGAGAATTGGTGTCCATTGTTGGTGATCAACACCCGTGGGAGATCGAATTGACAAATAATGAATTTTCAGACAAAGTCTGTTATTTTGGCTTCCGTGTTTTTGGCAAGGGGCTTAGCTTCTACTTGGTGAAATAGTTGATGGCCACAAGTAAAAACTCTCTAGCCTAGTGCCGGTGGAAAGGGGCCTAAAATATCCATCCCCCATCGGGCGAACGGCCAAGAAGCGACTATTGGGACTAGCAGAACAGTCGATTGGTGCTGGATATTGATGATCCGTTGACATCGGTCGCAGTGCTTGGTGAAGTTAGCTACATCATCCTGCATCGTGGGTCAGTAATATCTCTGTCGAAGTATCTTGTAGGCCAGTGATTTGCTCCCCCGATGGTTTCCACATATCCCTTCGTGCACTTCTCGAAGGGCGTACTCGGCTTGGGAAGAATGAAGGCATGTGAGAAGTGGTAGGGAGAAGGATCTTTTATAAATTTTGCCTTCGTAAAAAACATAACTAAGAGCTTGGTATTTGATCTTTCGAGCCTCTTTAGGATCTGTAGGTAGTATTCTGTCTTGTAGGAAGCAGACCAAGGGATCCATCCAACAAGATTCATTGTCAATCTACAGGACTGGAACTGGCTCTTCAATGCTGGGCTTCTTCAGAATCTCAAAAATGACTTCTGGGAGAGATCTCTTGGAGCCGATGTGGCCAATTTGGATAGTAGATCGGCTCTAGAATTCTTGGATCGAGGTACCTGCTGAATCTTGAAGTCAACAAACACCGAAGTTAGGTCCTTTACCTTTTGGAGGTACTTCATATTCCCCTTCTGGGTCTCAAAGTCTCCTTTCACTTGTCCTATCATTAGTGTGAATTGGTGCAGATCCTAAGCTTTCGTACCTCGAGCTCCCTTGCGATTTTCACTCCGATGAGGAGAGCTTCGTACTCAGTTTCATTATTAGTGGTTGGAAAGTCAAATCTCAGGGCGTACTCAACGACAAATCCTTCGGGTCCAAGAAGTAACAGGCTCGCTCCCGATCCTGCAGAGTTCGATGATCCATCCACATGCACTAACCAAAGATCGTTTGGTTCCCCTAACGGACCTTATTCGGTCGGGGCATCTTCTTCTTGAGTTGGCTATAGCATTTCTTGATCCTCCAAGATGGTGCATTCCACAATGAAGTCTGCCAAAATTTGAGCTTTAATAAAGGGCCGAGGTTGGAACTTTACCTCAAACTTTGCAAGTTCAATCGTCCATTTCGCTAATCACTCAGAAGTGTCTGGTCGGTGCAAAACTGCCTTAAGTGGTTGATTAGTTAGCACTGCAATGGGATGCATCTGAAAGTAGGGCCGAAGTCTTCGAGCTGCAATGATAAGGGCGAAGATCAACTTTTTCAGTCTGGTATATCTGGTCTCCGTGTCATGCAAGACTCGGTTGTAGTAGATCGGTCTTTGGATCTTATCTTGCTCATGGATCAATGCCACGCTTATGTGGTAGCTAGAGAGATCGCTAAATACAAGTAGAGTTCTTCATCAGTCAGTGACTTGCTGAGGAGCGGTGCAGAACTAAGATATTTTTTCAACTCCTCGAAGGCTTGTTGGCACTCTTTGGTCCATTGGAAGTTTTTCGACTGTCTCAAGGTTTGAAAGAATGGGAGGTAGTGCTTAGTCAATCTAGAGACAAATCGGTTCAGTGCAGCCTGCTTGTGAGGCGCTGAGCTTTCTTTATGTTCTTAGGTGGGGTCATCTTCTATATGGCTCTGATCTTCCTAGGATTGGCTTCTATTCTTTGGCTGGACACTATGAACCCTAGGAACTTGCCCAAAGTAACGCCGAAGCTGCACTTAGTTGGGTTCAGTTTTATCTGGTACTTCCTCAGAGTGGCGAAGGTTTTCTAGAGGTCCTCAATATGAGTTTGGGAGGTCCTGCTCTTGACAAGCATGTCATCCACATTGACCTCCATATTCTGTCTGATCTGATCCTTGAAGACTTGTTCACAAGGTACTGATAAGTTGTACTTGCATTCTTTAGGTCGAAGGGCATAACCTTGTAACAGAAGAGACCTCGATCAGTGATAAAATTAATTTTCTCCTCATTTTTGGATGCCATCCAGATTTGATTGTATCTCGAAAAGGCATCCATGAAGGTGAGGAGTTCATGTCCTGAAGTGGCATCTACCAACTGATCGATGGAAGGTAGGAGATAGCTGTCCTTCGAACATGCCTTGTTGAGATCGATGAAGTTGATGTATATCTGCCACTTGCCATTTGCTTTCTTCATCAGGACTACGTTCGCGATCCAGCTTGGGTAGGTTATCTTTCGGACGAAGCCAGGATCGAGTAACTTGTCCACCTCTTCAGCTATTACCTTCTGTCGTTTGGGCACGAAGCTTCTTTCTTTTGTTTAATGGGTCAATAGTTCAGATTGATGCTTAGTCGATGCGTCATCATCTCCAGGTCGATGCCTGGCATATCAACTGGGGTTCAGACGAACACGTCCGTATTTTCTTGCAAAAAGGAGATGAGGCATTTTTGGGTTGATCGAGGTTTGATTTGATTTGGACAGTGTGCTCCTTGCTGCGATCATTTAGTGGGATTGTCTCTAGGTCGTCCACTGGCCTTCCACATTCTTCAGATAGCTCGTTGTGGGTGTCCAGTCCATCCACTGGATAAGCTTTAGAAGGTCCTGCACCATGAAGTGCGATGGTGTAGCGCTATCGTGCTAGGGCTTGATCTCCGTGAACTTTACCAACTCTGAATTCAGTTAGAAACTTCATCTTCAAATGGTAGGTGGACACTACCGCTCGGAGAGTGTTGAGTCTGGGCGTTTGAGAATGTTGTAGGCCGATGGTGCTTGAACCACTGAGAAATCAACTTGGGCCTCGGATCGGCGGGGAGATCGTTCGGCTATTGCAAGGAGAGTTATGACTCCTTTAACAGGCACTGCATCTTCGGTAAATCCCACAAGAGGTGAGTCTTGTCATCCTAGACATTCAGGGGGTATATACATTTGGAAGAAAGTATCATAGAATAATACGTTTACCGAATTTTCATTATCAATCAGAATACAACATACATCATCATTTGCGATGTTTAAAGATACAACCACTGCATCATTGTACGAGAACCGAATTCCTTGAGCATCTTCAGTAAAGACAATGGACTCTTCAGTTCTCTTCTTGGTAGGTTCGGCCAACTTCTCCGCTCTGCTTCGGTGCCTCCCAGTTATTGTGTTTATTACTCTGGCCGGAGGTCGATCTCCAGAGGGCTCTCTTTGTCGCTATTCTGGTGGGCAAGGCGATCGTCGTTCTTTCGACTGCTCCTACCGATGCCTGATAAACCGATCCAAGCACCCACACTGAATAAGCTCCTTGATTTCATCCCAAAGCTGAAGGCATTCTTCGGTGTCGTGGTCATGGTCGAGGTGGTAGAGGCAGTACTTGTTAGGATTTCAACTACCTGGATGGGTCTGCAACTTTTCTACTCGAGGGATCCGATCTCTGATCTCCATCAATACTTAGGCTCGGGCAGCATTCAACGGCATGTAGTTTGTGAATCTCTTAGGTGGTGACACGTTGCTCTCTTCTAAAGGAGTTTCTTTGTCGGGGGTTCCGTGGGAGAGTTCAGGATCTCCGATGTCTGGATGGAGAGAGAGTTCTATCGATCCCTCGGTGGAGACTTCGTCTCCTCTTCTTTCTTCTCTCCGTCAGCCACATCTGTTGGAGGCTCATCTTCAAATGCTTCATCGGCCTACACATACTTCTCCGTCCGAGCCAACATATCAACAAAGTCGTGAGGGTAGGTCTTCTTCAAAAAGTATCGAAGATCATTCTATAGAAGTCTATCCTTCAAGACTGTCATGGCGATCGATCGATCTAGATTACGAACCTCTAGTACAGTCGCATTAAAATGATCGAGATAGGATCGGATTAACTGTCCCTCCTTCTGCTTGATGTTGACTAGAAAGTCAGATCCTTTCCGCTAGCTCCTGCTGCTGACAAAGTGACCCATGAACAATTGACTCATTGGGTCAAATGAGTGGATCGTCTGCGGCTTCAGACTTGAATACCAGTGCCGAGCTATGCCCTTCAAGATAGATGGAAAAGTTTGACAAAGGGCAGCATCAGTAGCCCCATGAAAAAGCATTAGGACCTTAAAGCTTTCCAAATGGTCTATGGGATCGGTAGTTCCGTGGTAGCTCTTTAGTTGCAGCATCTTGAAGTTGGGGGAGCGATTCTTGTATAATCTGAACGCTGAATGGTGGGTTTGTGTGGTATCCATCATCCGGCATTGGAGTTTGGTTATGGAGTGCCTCAATCTGCTCATTCATCTCCTGGAGCTTATGGTTGATGTTTGCATCTTGGGCAGTACAATCCTCCAAACAGTGCGGAGATCGTCGGCTAGGGGTCGAGTCCTGCTTAGAACAGAGACTCAGAGACCACTGCCTTCTTCGCTTTGGGCTTCGAGGCCGGCTATGGTGGTTTGCCTCCCTCGCTTAAGGCTCCACGAGGGGATCTATGGTCGCTCCTATGGTGGCGGCATGGGTTGCTGTACAAGGTTGGTTGGTTGCGGCTCCGCCATCGATGCAGCGTTGGTTGGCTGTGCTGCTGCCATAGGTGTAGCATTGATCTGCTATGCCGGTGCTGCCGTTGCCGGTGTAGTATAGAGTTGCAACATCGCCTGGATGGCGGTGGTCAAGGTCTGCATCTACTAAAAATAGCAGGTTGAACTGCTTCGCACTGACGGTCACCACCGGTGGCAGAGGTGGTGGAGGAACCTCCTGAAGTTGTGCTTGGGCCTGGGGGTTGGCCGTGTTCTCCGTCGTCTTGGAGGTGGTGGCATTGGATCGTCGGGAAGATGTTCTATGCGGGGCCATGGTCTCGATCTCTTGCTCAAAATTAGGCCAATGAAGTCTTTCCTCTAGCTCCAATCTATTGTCACTGAAATTCGGATCTCGGTCAGAATAACTGGAGCGGTGGTGCATCCTTCCTGGGAAGTGACTTGCAAGGTAAGTTCTGACCGGAGTTGGCTCCGACGGAGATCTTCCGACGTTCAAGTCAGATCTCAAAAAAACAGAAGAGTATTTTAGAGAGATTGTGTGCGCATATCTTGGGGTCCCCTGGAGGTTGTTTTGTAGGCAAGGGCTGGAAAGCCGTTTTTGGCAGGTTGTCTGGCTGATATAGGTGTGATATGGCGAGATTTTCGGCCAAAATCTTTGAGATCGGGCAGTTACACATGCGTTATCTATTTCGAAGCTAGTTGTAGTGTCGCAGATGCTTTGGAATTTGAAATGAGGGCGTAGGTAGGATCGGACTAGTTTTGGTTGAGGAGGCTTCGGTGCGGTCTGATGAAGATGGGTGTCGTAGGAAGAAAATGGCCAGGGCTAGTCGTGCTCACAGGAATAAGAATCGGTGTTGTCTGAAGCTTACCTGCCATCGAAGTCAGAGATCGATCTGTCTAGATGCCAGTTGTTGTGGAGACTAGGATCGGTTGATAGAGTCTAGGTTTGAGACCGAAATCGGGATCAGTCAGACTTTGATGTTCTACTTGAGAAGATTGCTAGGAATCAAGGATCGTTAGGGTTTGTAGTTAGGATTGGGGAGATTCAGAGTTATGTACTGAATGATCTCCTTCAGACAGCCCTCTCATGCTTCGGGAGAGACATATCTATCACATACCTTCCTGCTGTTTCATGTCTTCGGCCTGGATGACAAATTACCCCCAACATATATATATATATATATATATTACATTTGTCCTCATGTGAATCCTTAGGTCCGTAACAACTTGAATATATATATATATATATTACATTTGTTCTCATGTGAATCCTTAGGTCCATAACAACTTGAAGGTGGATGTCAACTATGTAGACTAACGACTTTAATGTATGAATGATGAAACATTTTGTTGTCATCTATTTTTCATTTAAAGGAAGATATCTTAGATTCTACTATTTCTAAAAGAAAAATTTGGTCTTGCTTAATTGCATTAACAAGAAGATATTATCTCTTCCAAATGAACTTTTTATAAATCTCAATAATTTTTAACATGGGAACTTTCATAATGGACTAAAATGCTTTGAAACATGATCATACTAATGGATCAACTTTTTCTGGACATCAACTTGAATAACAAATTTTGGAACGATTAGGTGATTATTTAAACATTCCTTTCGTGGGGACACAATTCGAAGTTAAAAAAAATATTCACGAAACTTATTTTCCTCAAAAGAGTTGATTCAGAATTAAGGTAAGGAATAAGAAATATGAAAATAAGGACTTCTATTCATAAAATTCAAAAAATATTTCTTGGTATAGCCATTTAAAAAAATAGATGGAAATAAATTACGTCCAATAGGATTTGAACCTATACCAAAGGTTTAGAAGACCTCTGTCCTATCCATTAGACAATGGATGCTTTTCGTTCCTATTTTCTTCTTTCGTATTCTTCCTTTCTCTTGTTCGGATAAAAAATGATTACACGGAAAATATTATAGGGAATAAAAAAACAAGGATGCATATCCACATTGATGATGTTTATATAATAAAGGGCATATATAATAAAGAATATAGAGCGGGTAGTGGGAATCGAATCCGCATTGTTAGCTTGGAAGGCTTGGGGCTATAGTCGACGTTGGTTGATCAATTTTAACATTTTTAATTCAAAACTGAACATGAAATTTTAGTTTCATTCGGCTCCTTTATAGAAGATCGATGTATTCCCATTGTATCAACCCTTATTATTCGAGAATTTAGATTTGGGTATGTACCTTAGTGTCAAATTTAATAAGATGGAATTGGGTATAGATTTACATGAAGCTTAAAATACATGCATACAATTTTGATGAGTATCACTAGTTCGTTTCCCTATTGGTCACATGATGTAACATGGGATTCTTTAACCATGGTGTTGCTTTTAAGATCTGAATTGATTCAAGCAATGGCTGTAGAGATTTAGGATCTTGATGAATTAGTAAGGAACTTAGGGATAGATTGGCATTTGGCGTAAACTTGATCCAATAGCATCCGCTCTATTTGCAAGAGGGAACAAGGTCCACTTCCCAAAGAATCTCTGGCCAGGGATCCTCTGAAGCTTAAAATAGATAAAGATCTTAAGGAAACAAAGATTGTTTAAGAGAGAGAAAGAGCGAATGAGAGAAGAGGAGAAAGAGTGAGGAAATAGTTTGGGCATATATATCTTTTTGCTTTGACTTACCCTCTCAGAATACCAAAGGGCTCGTAATTTATAAGCAAAGTTTGGAGGAATCTATAATGGATTATTGACTTTCTATTTGGTCAATTGCAAGATAACTGCTTTTCATTGATATGGTTAAAATGCATCGATTTCTTGTTAGGCAGTTAGAAGATACCAATTTTCAATTAGATAGGTTGGAGCATAATGACTATATTTGTCACATTTCTTGAAGAAGGATGTACATAGCAATTTTATGATGTAATTTGGCTAGGGATGGCCTAGTAGACACGTTATCTTTCTATTGCTTAGGTCTAGCTTAGTCATAACAATTCCCCCTCACTTCTGAAATCGAGCTACCAATTTTTGCGCAGATGTAGTTATACCGATCTACTATTTTGAGCTCTGATCATGACACTTGAGTTGCCAATCATGATGCTTGAGCTGCCGACCATGACACTAGAGCCAAACAAGAAGTAAGTTGTCAAACTAACCACCTGAGTTGATGAACTACCAAACCCCTAGATCGAGCCGTAGAGCCACTGAATTTATGAATTGAGCTGGCTTGGTGAGCTAAGCTACTCTCTGACTTCAAGCCATTGCTAGAACTTTGTAGAAGGTATTAGATGCTTCATTTATTATTTTTGGCATCTGATGGCTTTTTGAGGTTCATCATTACTAGCTAGAAATTCGAAATTCAAATTTAATGTCTGGCAGTAGTGATCAACGAGATTGCTCTAGGTCATGGGGTATTGACACATGGTGTAAAATCAACTGAGCATTCAAATGATTGGTTTCCATGGGTGAGGAAGAAGGTGGTGCTGCCTAAATGTTTCTGGCTGGTGGCAACTTCCATCAAAAAGCTAGAGGTATCCTGGTAGGTCCTTGTTCTTTTTCTCCTTTCTCCTTCTATTTTTTTATTTTCATCCTAGAACTTCTTTAGGAATTCCAGGATCTTCACCCTTTTCTCCAAATCCTAGAACTTCTTTAGGAATTCCAACTTTCATTTGAATGCTCGGTTGATTTTATGCCATGTGCCGATATGCCATACAACCTAGAGCAATCTTGTGGATCACTACTATCACACGATAAATCTGAATTTTGAATTTCCCACCTATAATGACGACACCTCAAGAAAGCCATCAGATGCCAAAAATAATATATGAAGCAGCTGATGCCTTCTAGAAAGTTAGCAATGGCTTGGAGTCAGAGGTCAGCTCAGCTTACCAAGCTAGCTTAGTTCATAAACTTAGCAGCTCCATGGCTCAATCTAGGGGTTTGGCAGCTCATCAGCTCAGGTCGCCAGTTTGACAATTTATTTCTGGTTTGGCTCAGGCATCATAATTGGCAGCTCAAGCATCATGATCGCAGCTTAAAATTGTAGGTCGGTATAACTACTTCATCTGAGCAAAAGTTGGCAGCTCGGTTTTGGAAGTGGGAAGCAATTATTATGACTAAACTAGAGCTAGGGCGGGAAATGGGATTGGGCCGGCCCCAAGCCCATCGGGCTGGGCTAACTTTGGGTTGGGCTACGAGCTATGTCCGAAGCATTTTAGGCTAGATTTGAGCCTAATTATAAGGCCAGTTTATATTTTGTGACGAGCTCAGGTATACTATTGGCCCGGCTTGAGCCCAAGCCTGAATTCAAAACCGATTCCTAGCCTGACTTCAGGCTCGAGGAAGATCTCTGTCCCAAATTGTAACCCTAACCCTAGGGAGCAATGGAAGAAGAGAAATGGCTTAGAGAGAGAGGGTCTAGGTCCAAGAGACCCACACCCTCTGCGTCCATAATTGCGGCTTCTATAGCGATCCAACCACCAATAGCATATGCCAGACCTACTTTTAGGCTATCGTGCCATCCTGTTTTGACCATGAGAATCCCAAATCTGCCCCTTCATGATTGCTGGATCCGATGGTGGAAGGCGAGAGGGGAGGGGTGGAGGGGCCGATGGCCAAGACTGATGTCGCCGCCGCCATGGGGGTGGCACCAGTGAGGCAAGTGAATCGGCACATTGCATGCCAGGAGATGGTGGGTCTGATGGGGTTCCATTGCTAGTGCAGGGAGCTATTCTACTCAAAGAACCGGTACTTGGATCGCTAAAACTATAGCTTCGACCACAAGACCGCCAATTGAGAGGCCATTGCCTGTGAGGACCCTATTGTCTGGGCCACCAAGGCCATTAAAATGAGGAGTCATGAGGGGCAAGGCGAGTAAGCCGGGCTGGCCCAATTGGGTTTAGGCTGGGCTCAGGCTCGGGTTTTTTTCGAAAAATTGGGCCTAAGCTTGGCTCGAAGCCCAAAAAAAAAAATTTCGACTGGGCTCGGGTGGAGTTATGGCCTGGCCTAGACCGGTCCAGTTCCAGCGCTGACTAGAGTTGATCAATAGAAAGATGTCACATGTCCACTGGGTGGTCCCTAGCCAAATTAGATTATAGAATTGCCACATGGATCACTTTTTCATGAAATGTGACAAAAAGAACTGAAAGCTGTTACACTCCAACCAACCTAAGTAAAAGTTGGTGTCTTCTAACTGACCTAACAAGAAGTTGGTATCTTCTAATCAACCTGACAAAACGTTGGCACATTTTGACCATATTAATGAAAAGCGTTTATCCTACAATTGACCAAACAGAAAGTGAATAATCCATTACAGATTCTTTCAAACTTTGCCTATAAATACGACCTCTCTGATGGTCCCAGGGAGTAATTTAAAACAAAGTGGGATAAGATGCCTAAACTATCTCCTTGCTTTTTCTCCTCTTCTTTCATTCCCTCTCTCTTTCTTAAACTCTTTTTGTTTCCTTAGCATCTCTATCTCATTTAAGCTTCAGAAGGTCCCTTGCTGGAGATTCTTTAGCAAGTGGATTTTTTTCCCTGTTGCGGGTAGAGCAGATGCTATTTGATCAAGTTTACGCTGATTTATCCCAGAGTTTTCTACTAATTCATCAAGATCCTAAGCTTCTTAGGTGATTGCTTGAATCGATTCAGATCTTAACTTCAACAGTACTTAAAATCATCTCTGCAATACATCATAACTAAGTTTTGTTGTAGAGAGAGCTAATTGTGTGATTGATGGGAATGCTATTGTATCTTTTTTTTTTTAATTTTTAAATGGAGCTAAGGATAAACTTTGATTCTTAATTTATTTCATCAAATCCCTTTATTTTTGTATTTATGCTTATCCTATTTTGCAAATGGTATTCCATAGGGCTACCAGAAAAAGGCTGTGCACCAATGGATACGTCAGAGTAGCAGTGTGTACAAACCTGTAAACCGCCATGTCTAGGTCCCTGTGCCTTATCAAATATACCCATCAAATTTTCATAAAAATAAATTCTTCAACTATGCTTTTTTGCAGTTTTTCCCAGGACAAGGATTCTTGGAAAGCACATGAGTTGATACTTTGAAAGTATTGGGAACTGAGGCATTCAATCATCCCAGATCTCTCTCTGTTTAGAAAGCACATGAGTTGATACATTGCTTTCTTTGGCACTGAATATTAAATTTGTGGTTTTTTGATGAAATCAGTAACTTGTACTTGGAAGGCAATCTTAATTTATAGGACCAACAGTGAAGCCTTCAGAATTTCTGAACTAAAACAACTGGGATGGTAAACTGAGGCTCATTATATGCACATTTGGATTGTAGCTTATTAATGTACTAATTGGGGTTCATCATTTCAAAAATAATGTATATGAACAAATATTTATATTTTTATTGTTATATACTAAATGTCAAAAAAGCTTTGTACCTGGCATGATAAAAATTGACAATTTATAAGCTAAAAATTGACAATTTATAAGCTAAAATTTGGACCTTATAATCATTAGAAATGAGCTTCTATAAAAATGCCGTAATTTTTCTTTTAGTATTTCTTTCTGATGTTCAAATGAGTTTCATTATTTAAATCACTTTATCATAGTAGATTAAACTTGTATATCAAGTGCATCTATATGATAAGGTCCTGATGCGGGACAATCCTAAAAAGAAAATCAATCCTAATAATCAAGCTCTCTTCCGTTCATCAACAACAAATCACGTCCGGCCAGGGGCTCATTATTCCCAGGACAGACAGTATAGTTGCCTATACTCTGCTCAGGAGGCGTGATTGATTGATACGAGACTAAAGCGAGATCAATCTAAATGATACAGACGAATGCCATTCGAGAGATCAGTAAACAATTAGTAATAGAAAATTTCATAAACAGATAGCAGAAATTAAACATGCTCACGAGTAGATGCAAAAAAAGAAATAAGAATGGAACGAGAGAAAATAAAACATTAAACCCGTGAGAAAATCCAAGAAGATGATAAGAATCCGGATCGTGGTAGTTAAGAAACTACTCTGATTAGGGCTCTTAATCTTTTAACCAAACAGATCCATCGATAAAGAACTAGGTCTTTACCAACATCGGATTAAAAAAAATAATCAAAGATCAACTGTTAAGGAACGAAGGTCCTTGACAGCATATGATCTGTAGAATAAGAAATCACTCATTCTCTCAGCACGGCAGATGAAAATTCTGGAGGAGACAGATCTTCTCTTGACGGAATAGGCTTGCGTGGGTAGTTGGTGGAGTCGATCAGAGTCGCAGAAACACTGAATCTTAAGTAGAAGGAATAGGATAGAAAGTGGGCCTCACACCCCTTGTGGGGCGATTTTGGATCTCACACCCTCTCCCTCTCGGAGCGATTGACACAAGTATTTGTGGAGTTTGTAAAATCATTCATTGTTTTTTTTCATGAAAGATACAAGGATTTATATAGGACTCTAAGGGTCCTATTTATTTAGGAATCTCTTATTTTTACAAGGAAGAAATCAACCCTCCACAAAAAAGTAAAGCATTATAATCTACCATAGGAAAGAAATCAGCCTTCAACAAAATAAGTAAGTAGCCAAGAACTCTTAAGGAATTCTAAGGAAGAAATGGAATTTCATGTGGGTGCTTGATGCTTGACACAACTTGGCATGAGCACGGCATATGCTGGCATGCATATTCTTCTCTTGGCATGTGGAGAGTGGTGGCTCCAAAGGTGACGTGGACAAATCCAAGTATGGCCCTATGGACCCAAAGCCAAATGCATTAAAATTTATTGACTGAAAATAAATAACTGAAGTAGAATCAATTTAATGAGGCTTCTTCGATCCAAATCGAACTTAAATTATGTTGCCGATTTTTGATGGCTCTGGTGTCCGCACCAATTCTCCCGAGGTGGAAAAAACTCGACCCTGTCGAGTGTGGGTCGATTTCGCTCTGGTGACGCTCAAGTAGATCGGGATCAATGCGTTGCAGCTCTTCTCGAGTGATCCAGGTATCTTCAGACTCCGGTCGACCTCGCCATCTGACCAGATACCGCTGATAGCCTCGACTCCGGGTGGAAAGGATCTGCTCATCCAAAATTCTCTCAATCTGATCGTGTTTTGCTGACATTTTGGCTGGTGGACACTCAGGGATAGGTTCGCTCTCAAAGGTTGGTTCAGGCTCAAATGGCTCACTAGGTATCCGAGTTGGTTTTTTATAGGCGACAAGATCTGTAATGTTAAAAGTAGAGCTAATTCCAAAATCAGAAGGTAGGTCCACAACATACGCATTTGATCCGATTTTCTTTATGATCTTAAATGGACCTGCTCCTCGGGCATGTAACTTCTTCACGGTTCCGGGAGGAAACCGTTCAGGCCTCAATCGAACCATCACATAGTCTCCCTCTGCAAACTCTTGAACACGTCGATGAGAATCTGCATTCTGTTTATAAACTTTATTACTCATACTAATTTTTTACTGATATCTTTATGCAGACTCTTGACATGCTGTGCAAATGACTCTGCAGATTCGGAAATCCTAGCATGCATGGGTAGTGGGATGAGGTCTATTGGTTTTCTAGGTTGATATCCATGAACTACTTCAAAAGGACTCATGCCAATGGACCTATTAACAGAGCTATTATATGCAAATTCGGCTCGGGGCAGCAAAAGATCCCAGTTACCCATATGTTCCCCAATCAAGCAACGCAAAAGATTTCCAAGACTCCTATTAACCACTTCGGTCTGACCGTCTGTTTGCGGATGATAGGCAGAAGAAAACTTTAGTTTTGTTCCTAAAAGATGCCATAGGGTTTTCCAAAAGTAGCTCATAAATCTAACATCCCTATCAGAAACAATGGTTTTAGGCAATCCATGTAGTCTAACAATCTCATCAAAATATATCCTTGCAACTTTCGATGCATCAGACGTTTGGCAACAGGGCAAGAAATGGGCCATTTTTGAAAATCTATCTACAACCACTAGAATAGAATCATGCTTCCTGGCTGTCCTAGGTAATCCCAAAACAAAATCCATACTAACATCTTGCCAAGGACAGTCTGGTATAGGTAAGGGTGTATATAAGCTGGTGTTTTGTTTTCTCTGCTTGGCCACGGCACATGTTCTACATTGGGCAACAATTCGGGCGACATCTCTTTTCAAGCTTGGCCAAAAGAACTGGGCTTCTACCAACTCTATAGTTTTATTCCTACCAAAGTGTCCAGCTAATCCTCCAGCATGTAATTCCCAAACTAAAAAATCTCTCAAAGATGTACGGGGATACACAGCCTAGTTTCTCTAAATAGGTAACCATCCTGAAGGGTATATTCACTACGTTCTCTAGATGGCTCCTTACGTAAAGCGGTAAGTATGTCACCAAAATCTGGACACTCATAATTTTCTTTAATCTTATCAAAACCAACAACTTCTATACTAACGGTGGACAGCAAAGTATGATGACGACTCAGGGCATCAGCAGCACGATTCTCTACACCTGCACGGTGTTTCAAAACAAAAGTATAGGCTTGCAAAAACTCGACCCACCTACCGTGTCTATGATTCAATTTCTTTTGAGAATTCAGGAATCTAAGGGCCTCATGGTCAGAGTACAAAACAAATTCTTGCGGTAGCAGGTAATGCCTCCAATATCTTAAAGCTTGAATTACCGCATAAAACTCCTTATCATAGGTAGAATACTTGAGTTTAGAATCGTTAAGTTTCTCGCTAAAGTATGCTACCGGATGACCTTCTTGACTAAGGACACCACCAATCCCAACTCCTGACGCATCGCACGCTACTTCAAAAACCTTAGAAAAATCAGGGAGACGTAAGATTGGGGCATGAGTCATCTTGTCCTTAATGTCTAGAAAGACTTTATTGGCTGCCCTAGTCCATTCAAAATTTTCCTTTCTAATGCAGTCAGTGATGGGAGCGACTATGGTGCTAAACCCTTTTATGAACCTACGATAAAAAGTTGCTAATCCATGAAAACTCCGCACGTCATGCACACTCTTGGGCACCGGCCACTCAACTATTGCTCTAATCTTTTCAGGATCAGCAGATGCACCATTGGGGGTAACAACAAAACCTAAAAAGATGATATGGTCTGTCATAAAAGCGCACTTCTTAGGATTAGCATACAAGCTTTCTGTTTTAAGAACTTGACACACTCTTTGGAGGTGATCTAAATGGTCTTCCCTAGTTCGACTATAGATCAAAATGTCATCAAAATATACGACTACAAATACTCCTATAAATGGTCGTAGTACTTGGGTCATCAACCTCATGAAGGTACTAGGGGCATTAGATAATCCAAATGGCATCACCATCCACTCATATAAACCATTTTTTGTCTTGAAAGCAGTTTTCCACTCATCTCCCGGTCTAATCCTTACTTGATGGTAACCACTCTTAAGATCGATCTTAGAAAAGATAGTGGATCCGGCCATCATATCTAACATGTCATCTAACCTAGGGATGGGAAAGCGGTACTTAATGGTGATCTTATTAATGGCACGGCTATCTATGCACATCCTCCATGTACCATCCTTCTTTGGAGTCAGTAGTGCAGGAACCGCGCAAGGACTCAAACTCTCCCTCACAAATCCTTTTTTTATCAGCTCTCCAACTTGTCTTTGTAGCTCAGCATGCTCATTAGGGTTCAACCTATAGTGGGGCAAGTTGGGTAGGGTAGATCCAGGAACTAAATCAATGGCATGTTGAATGTTTCTCATAGGCGGTAAGTAATCTGGATGATCCTCAGGAAAGACATCATGAAACTCAGCAAGAAGGCTAGCTACTTCCTTAGGATAATCCACCTTAGAATCCTCACGAACTTCTCTAGCAACAAGCATCCAAACTGGTGATCCTTCACTCATGATCGTCTCTAATTCTTTAGCACCTATCAGATTGAGGCTTTTCTTCTTAAGATTTTCTTTTGGTCCATCGCCTATCTTTCTATTAGTAGCCTTAGGTGGGGAAGGATTAATTGTGATCTTCTTACCTTGATGAGTAAAGCTGTAGTTGGTACGGTCATAAATCGTAACATCATTGTCGAATAGCCAAGGCCGACCTAATATGATACTTCCGACTTCCATGGGTAAGACATCGCACCACACATGATCCTGATAGGAATGAAGCTGGATAGGCACACAACATCTAAATTTGATGGGAATAGAGGAGGAATCAATCCAAGACACACGGTATGGACTAGGATGATCTACAGGAGTTAATCCTAATCGCTTAACCGTGTCGGTGGAGATGGCGTTGATACAGCTACCGCTATCAATGATCACCTTACAAATTTTATCGTCAAATTTTATGAAGGTATGGAAAATAGAGGTCCTACGCCAGTCTTCACTTTCCTTAGTTTGGGCTAGGACATACCTAACGACTCCAAGCCTAAGGTCTGACTCAGGTGTGGCATAACCTAGGATGTCCTCAGTACTCTCAAATTGCTCGGCTAAATCTGGATCAGCTTCATAAACTTCCTCCTCAATATTTTCTAGAGTTTCTCCTTCTAATTCTTCTACGAATAATGATCGGTTGGGGCATTGTGCAGCAAAGTGACCGTAACCATGGCACTTGAAGCAATGAGATCGAGAACTACTTCCTTTTGATAACTCTCCTATAGCTCCTTTTCCTTTATCTTCTTTTCTCCCAATAGGATTTGTAAGTGGAGGTCTGTTACTAGGAGTTTGATTAATATTAGGTCTCGATCCAGAAGGGGTTACTCGATTGGGTTCAGGACGACGGGGAGTCGAATATCTAGAAAATCTTTCAAAATCTAAGGCAAGTTGATAAGCTTGTTCCAACGTGGTTACCTCTCGCAGAAAGAGCTCACGCTGAATATCCTCTCGTAATCCAGCTCTAAATCGAGATAAGGTAACAACTCTATCTTCGGCTACTCCACATCTCATGAGGTATTCATCAAATCTCGTGATATACTCGGTGACTGATCTATTCCCTTGAGTAAGCCTTTGCCATTGATCTAAAAGTCTTTGTTGGTAAGAGGTGGGGAGGTACTTCTCTCTGAGTTTTTCTTTCATCTCATCCCAGGTTTCTATCGGATCTTGTCTTCTCTGATTGAGAAGACGCTCAACACTTTCCCAATAAAGTCGGGCTTGCCTCACCAATTTCATCCTAGCAAACCTAACTCTCCTTGCTTCAGACATTTCGTACCATCCAAAATAGTGGTCCATACCTGATTCCCAATCTAGGTACTCTCTCGGATCTAGACAACCATCAAAACTTGGGGCTTCGACTTTTACATTCCTAAGAATATGCTCATCTTGATCGAACTGGTTATGGTGCGGGCGTGCCCCTATAGGTCGATCAAGTTCTAGATTCCTACCTCTTTGTCCTATAGGTAGTCGGGGAGACTCAGGTTCAGATTGTTTCTGCCTAGCTTCTTCTAATACCACTATTCTCTCATCCATGGCTTTCATAAAATTTTTCATGTCATCAAACTTTTCAGTCAGAGCATTAATGATGGCTGCTATATTGGGATCCATATTGGTATTGGGTGGGAAAGTAGGACGTTGGTACCAGGTACCTGATCTAGTGGTCATGCAACTCTAAGATGCAGAAATAAGGTGCAATAAAATTAAAATGCTTGAAAGTAAAGTACGAAATTTAGAGTGCGAAAATTTAACTTGCGAAAATTTAAATTGCTGAATTTAAACTAAAGCCCTAATCAACCTGCTCTGATACCAAATTGATGCGGGACAATCCTAAAAAGAAAATCAATCCTAATAATCAAGCTCTCTTCCGTTCATCAACAACAAATCACGTCCGGCCAGGGGCTCATTATTCCCAGGACAGACAGTATAGTTGCCTATACTCTGCTCAGGAGGCGTGATTGATTGATACGAGACTAAAGCGAGATCAATCTAAATGATACAGACGAATGCCATTCGAGAGATCAGTAAACAATTAGTAATAGAAAATTTCATAAACAGATAGCAGAAATTAAACATGCTCACGAGTAGATGCAAAAAAAGAAATAAGAATGGAACAAGAGAAAATAAAACATTAAACCCGTGAGAAAATCCAAGAAGATGATAAGAATCCGGATCGTGGTAGTTAAGAAACTACTCTGATTAGGGCTCTTAATCTTTTAACCAAACAGATCCATCGATAAAGAACTAGGTCTTTACCAACATCGGATTAAAAAAAAATAATCAAAGATCAACTGTTAAGGAACGAAGGTCCTTGACAGCATATGATCTGTAGAATAAGAAATCACTCATTCTCTCAGCACGGCAGATGAAAATTCTGGAGGAGACAGATCTTCTCTTGACGGAATAGGCTTGCGTGGGTAGTTGGTGGAGTCGATCAGAGTCGCAGAAACACTGAATCTTAAGTAGAAGGAATAGGATAGAAAGTGGGCCTCACACCCTCCCCTTGTGGGGCGATTTTGGGTCTCACACCCTCTCCCTCTCGGAGCGATTGACACAAGTATTTGTGGAGTTTGTAAAATCATTCATTGTTTTTTTTCATGAAAGATACAAGGATTTATATAGGACTCTAAGGGTCCTATTTGTTTAGGAATCTCTTATTTTTACAAGGAAGAAATCAACCCTCCACAAAAAAGTAAAGCATTATAATCTACCATAGGAAAGAAATCAGCCTTCAACAAAATAAGTAAGTAGCCAAGAACTCTTAAGGAATTCTAAGGAAGAAATGGAATTTCATGTGGGTGCTTGATGCTTGACACAACTTGGCATGAGCACGGCATATGCTGGCATGCATATTCTTCTCTTGGCATGTGGAGAGTGGTGGCTCCAAAGGTGACGTGGACAAATCCAAGTATGGCCCTATGGACCCAAAGCCAAATGCATTAAAATTTATTGAATGAAAATAAATAACTGAAGTAGAATCAATTTAATGAGGCTTCTTCGATCCAAATCGAACTTAAATTATGTTGCCGATTTTTGATGGCTCTGGTGTCCGCACCAGGTCCACCAAGAGATTATTTCTTGGGCTCTAAAGTAATGTATTTCCCAGCACAATATTGAGATTGTTAGGGAGATGCTTGAGGATGCAAAAGCAAGTGAACTGACTACTTTATGCATTAGCAGCAGCATGAGTTCATGATGATTGTAGGGTTGCATGGTGCATCTGGACTAAGCTTACACCTTTTATTTTAGTTATACACTTGTTCACAACAAATTTTCTAGTTTATTGACATGGTGTTTGTGGCTTGCATGAGATGTGTTAATAGTTCATATTTAATGAGCTAATTCTTGGAGTTATGTAGGAAATCTTTCTAGGGGAAAAAGGCTTTAAAACTAGTTGAACGGAGAAGGTATATGTTGATTGCATGTTCACTTAGAGATAAAAAAATATAAGTAATATATTGATTTTTGGTGATGAAATACCAAAAAGTGACTTTCATTATCTCCATTATATCCAAGTATTGTTTAGGAGATGCAAGATTAGAATAGGTTGGACGGAGTGAAAAAATGCTTATGGTATGTGATTGAAATTTTGGGAGAGAAATAAATACATCTTAAATATTGTGTACAAAGATAAGAATGGCAGGGTGGGTATGATGTAAAATTAGGAGTTTTGAAGTTACTAATATACTAATATGGACATTGTATGTGAGAAAGAGAGTGATTTTCTTCTATATTTCATGTAAGCAATCAATCCCATATAAATATACAAAAGGATGATCTTCTTAAGAGATCAAATCTGGTATAAATCTCATGAAATAAGGGATAAGATCAAATCCCGTATAAATCCCTTGAAATAAGGGATAAGATCAAATCCTATATAAATCCCAAAAAATCTGGTTACAGTGACTAAGGAAAGAGAGAAAAAATAGGAAACTATACAAATATCCTATAATTAGATAAGAGATTTTAGGAAATTCTTAAAACTCCCCCTCAAGCTGGTGAGTGGATATCTTCCATTCCTAGCTTGCTAATAAATTTTTGAAATCTCGTTGTAGGTAGGCCCTTCGTTAGAACATCAACTAACTGATTCTCTGATAACATATATGGGATACTAATCAACCCACTGTCCAACTTCTCCTTTATAAAGTGTCGTTTATCTCAATGTGCTTGGTCTGATTATGCTGAATCGGATTATGCGCAATATTAATGACAGACTTATTGTCACAATATAGCTTCATCATTTCCTCTCTCTTAATCTTTAAGTCATCTAGGATTATTTTTACCCACGGTAATTCATAAATCCCCTGAGCCATGGCTCTGAACTCAGCCTCAGCACTAGATCTTGCTACCATATTTTGTTTTTTACTTTAAGTCACTAAATTATCTCCTAAGAATGTGCAGTGTCCAGATGTTGATCTTCTGTCAACTTATGATCCAGCGTAATTAGCATCAGTATGGGACTCTAGAGTAAGCTCTCCTCTTTTCTGAAACAAGATTCTTTTACCTGGTATAGCTTTAAGATAGTGGAGGATTCTATAAATTGCTTGCAAGTGTTCCTTTTTGAGTCATGCATAAACTGGTTGATTACACTAATAGAGTAGGCTATGTCTGGTTTTGTATGTGAGAGATAAATTAATTTTTCTATAAGTCTCTGATATCTCTCCTTATTAACTAAGCTACCCTCTTCAGTTCTTCCTATCCTGTGATTAGAATTAATAGGCGTACTTGCTACTTTGCTGCAAAGATTTCTAGTTTCTTTAAGGTCTAGTACATATTTCCATTGAGAGATAAATATACCCTTCTTTGAGTAAGCCACTTCAATGCCTAGGAAGTACTTCAGTGTTTCGAGTTTTTTGATCTCAACTTCTTGAGCCAATCTTTTTCTAAGAGATTCTCTTTCAGCTACATCATTTTTTGTTACAATAATATCATCCACATACATTAGTAAGGTTATAACTTCACCTTTACCTGAGTGTTTTATAAATAAGGTGTGGTCTCCCTGGCTTTGTTTGTATCCTATTCTCAGCATTGCCTTTGTAAACCTCCCAAACCATGCTCTAGGAGATTGTTTTATGCCGTACAAAGCCTTTTTCAAATGGCAGATTTTATCAGCTCTAGAAAATTCATCAAATCTGAGTGGTGGCTTCATAAAGACTTCTTCCAAATCTCCATGTAGAAATGCATTTTTCACATCAAATTGCTGCAAATCCCAATCAAACATAGCAGCAAGAGATAATAGAATTCTTACAGTATTCATCTTTGCTACTGGTGCAAAAATTTTCTGGTAGTCTATCCCATAGGTTTGTGTATATCCCTTTGCAATTAATCTTGCCTTGTATCCTTAAGAGACCCATCTGCTTTGCATTTTAAAGTGTAGACCCATTTGCATCCAACCATTTGTTTCTCTTTTGGCCTAGTCACAACCTCCCAAGTCATATTTTTCTCTAGTGCAGTCATTTCCTCTTTCATGACTTGTATCCAATTCTTGTCTTTTAATGCCTCTTGTATGGATTTAGGGATACCAATTCTTGTCTTTTATGTTATGGAGAAAGGCGATGAAGGGAGACAAATTATGAAATTGGATAGAGTGGATGTTGAGCGCACTTTCTGGTGGCCTTTCTTAAGGAAATTGGGAGATCTAGGTCTTGAGAAGTAGGCTGTGCAGGAACAGATTCATTAAGAATAGTATTAGTGAGAGAAATTGGTTTATCTGGCTCTTGTTCATTCGGATTGGAGTCTTGGGTTTGCATTGATTAGGAAATCACCTTTTTTTCTCCTTGATACTGCAGTAATTCAGGCTACTTTTGTTGCTAATTTTCAGTGTCTTGTCCCGACTGATATGAGGATGGTTCATGTGAAGGAGGCATGGGCTGTAGACTTTCGAGATTATCAAGAACAACCCATTCTGAATCTTCCTTAGGCTTCTCCCTCTGAAGAGAGGAATGGGGTTTGGAAAAATAAAATTGATTCTCATTAAAGGTGACATCCATGGAGACAAACATTTTTCGGGTAGGAGGATGATAACACTTATACCTTTTTTGTGTATTTGAATAGCCCATGAAAACATTTTAGAGCTCTAGGATCAAGCTTTTTCCGATGTTGTTTATGAATATAGACATAGGAGACGCACCCAAAGACGCGAAGAGAAATATTACTCGGGTAATGAAGCTCAGAATGAAAGATAGACAATAGGTGAATGGGAGATTGATTACCAAAGACACATGAAAGGACTCTATTAATCAAGAAAGTTGCTATAAGGACAGCCTTTCCCCAAAGAAATTTTGGGGCATTAGAATGAAAAAGAAGGGCATGAGTGACATTTAGTAGATGTAGGTTTTTTTCTCTCTGCTATCCTATTTTGTTGAGGTGTGTCAACACAAGAAAATTCATGAATGATTCTTTGTGAAAGAAGGGAGCAAGAGTGAAATTAAAATAATCTTGAGCATTATCAGAACGAATCCTTTGTATGGATATCCCGAATTGTGTATTTATCATTTGGTGGAAAGATGGAATTATATGGTTGATCTCAAATTTTTTCTTTATAAGATATATTCATGTGGTCCTAGTATAGTCATCAATGAATGACACAAACCACTTTGCCCCAGTATGGATAGGAATTCTAGATAGACCTCAAATATTTGTATGTATGAGAAGAATAGGTTTGGAAGATTTATTAATACTCAAAGGGCACATACACGATGTCTAGCAAATTCGCAAGTCACAATGAAAGCTTTGAACATCAACATTATTAAACAATAAAGAAAATATATTTTTCAGCAAAAGGAAGGGTGGATGGCCAAGACGAAGATGCTGGATCCAGATTTCAAATTTATTGGAAGAGAAAGGATGAGCAGAATTGGACGATGTGCAGGAGAGTGAATCGGTTTGTAGGAGTGGAAGAACTACTGGCAGCATCAAGGTAGTAAAGGCTTTTCCGTTTCTTAGCAGATCCAATTGTCCTCCCCCGTGACTATTCTGAAAGATGCAATAGGTATCAAAAAATATGATATAACAATTTAAATCTTTGGAACGCTGATGAATGGAGATTAGATTAGTGGATAATTTTGGAACATGTAAAATATTTTTTAAATGAAAGGAGGGGCTAAGAAAATTTGGCTTTGGCCAGCTATGGTAATAGGGAAACCATCAGCCACAGTAATTGTTTGATTTTCGGGGCATGGTTTTTAGATCTTAAATCGAGATGAGCTATGAATCATATGATCCATTGCTCCCGAGTCAAGTAGCCAAGAGGAGGAATGAGGCAATGTATCGGCATTAAGGGAATTAGAAACAAGGCACTTACCAGATTGAGTTAATGAACATGAACCAGAGGAAGGAGACAGAGTTTAGAAAATCTTGTAATTTCTTAACCTCCTCTTTGTTGAATTCTTGAAATTCAGTCCCTTCAGATTTTTCAGGTATAGGTCCCTTGTTGTTGGTGAAATTAGCTTGATTCCACTGTTACCCTTTGAATCCCCGATTCTACTTAAGACTTATGCTTTGCCATGAAGTTTAAAACAATTATCCCTTGTGTGGTAAGGCTTCTTGCAGTAAGTACACCAAAGACCATCACAATTGGACTGCTTGGAAGGATTGTCTGAAGCACGATCATCCGATTTTGCTCTAAAAGTATTGGGCTTGGGACCACCATCAGGATTCTTGGTGGATACCATGGCGGATCCTTCTGAAGAGGGGGGTTCGAGCATTACACTTTGGCGGCTTTCCTCAGCCCGGATGATAGGGAAGACCTCCTTTAATTATGGAAGTCGCTCTCTTGCTAGAATCTGAACACGAATTTGATCATATTTGACATTCAGTCCTGCAAGAAACTCGAAGAGACGATCTCGTTCCATAAGACATAGAAGGGTATTAGTATCTTCATGGCAAGACATCTTGATGGCTTGATAGTCATCTAACTCAAGCCACAAGCATTCATAAGATTATAATATTCAGTGACAGAAAGAACCTTGTTTGGTGTGGGAGATTTTGTTTTTTAGTTCATAAATGATGGCTGCGTCCTGAACTTTGGAATACGTCTGTCGAACAGTGTCCCATATTTCTTTAGTGGATGAGAGAAACATGCAATTGTGGTTGACTTCGGGTTGCATTGAGCTCCAGAGTCATGACATGATCACAGAATCAGCTTCATCCCATGCAGAAAATTTTGGATCTGAGGGACTCGGATCAGGAGCGATTAAATGATTTAGCTTATCATGTCCCTTTAGAAATGTTTTCACCAATTATGACCATTAAAGATAATTCTTCCCATCAAAATGAAAGGCGTTCATGGTCTACAGTTCATCGTTTAAAATGGATTGAGTTATTCCAAAGATGGGTCTGGAAGGGCTGGATGTCGTGGCCTTAGAAGCTTCAGACATGTTGACTAGGAGAAGGGATCAAATAACAGTAATGATAGAAAGACTGATTGACAACGAGAGTGCAGTCAGATTCGGTCGATAGAGAAAGGCTGTGAACAATGATGACTTCTGCAATAAAGACAGACAAGGTTGATGGTAATGGGACCAACAACGACGAAGGCTGTGGACTTTAGTGATGAAGACAGATAGAAAAATAGTGGCAGAAAAAATAGGCCCTACAGAAAGAGCTCTGATGCCATAAGAAAAAGAGTGATTTTCTTCTATATTTCATGTGGGCAATTAATCACATATAAATATACAAAAGGATGATCTTCTTAAGAGATCAAATCTGGTATAAATTTTATGAAATAAGGGATAAGATCAAATCCCATATAAATCCTATGAAATAAGGGATAAGATCAAATCCTGTGTAAATCTCAAAAAATCTGCTTACAGTGAATAAAGAAAGAGAGAAAAAATAGAGAACTATATAAATATCCTACAATTAGATGAGAGATTTTAGAGAATTCCCAACAGTATGGTATGTAAAATTTTTAAACAAATGATGCACTTTTGGAATGTGATCAATATTGTTTAGTTGTATCTGATGTAAACTTTTGGAGGCACCTCTAAGGAAAGGGATGCCAATGCAGGTAGTAGGGTAAATAGTGCTAGGCCTAAGACCATGCGGATGGAAGTTGAGCATTAGAGTTTGAAGAAACTTGATTTGATAATGGACTGTTTCATTTAGAATTTGCAAACAAGGATCTAGGGGACTGATCCAAAGTAACTGGGCTTCGGGTTTGGAACAATGAAGTAGATTTAAAAGAGACAATGATGCCCATATTTTTTTATCTTTGTATCCCAAAATTTGGGGGATTTCATGAAATGCTATTAACATCTTGCTTATGTTGTACTTGTTAGAGAGCATATTTAACATGTGTCATTTGATATATATTATTTCCTATTATTTCTTTATGTTTATAGTTCTTTCATTTCTGTCTTTTTCTAATTTGACTTTCCTTATTGTATTTTTTCTTATAAGACTTTCCCTCTTTAGGAAAATCCTATTTCTGTACACTCCTATATATAGTAGTATAAAATTATGGAATATGATATATTAATTCTCTCCCATTCTCTGTTTTATGGTATCAGAGCTTAAGGTTCTCTAGGTAAGATCCACCACCATCTCTTCTCCTATCACCTTCTCTACTTGGACATCAGCCTCCCCTCTCTCTTTTCTCTCCTTTCTTGTTCTTCTCTTTTTTGTGCTGATTTAAGACAAAAGGACTTCCTCTATTGAATGACTTTAATGGGGAGTTGTTTCTTTCTCCTTTCTCATATATCGGGATCGGGTCTACGGCTCGCTGCATAAATATGTTTTGTAGCTTACCATCAATTAAGTGCCTTTTATGCCTGCTTATATGTGGTGACTTTGGACTACCGAATCTACCACATTGACTGTCTGCCTTCATACTAATTTGATGGCTGATACTACTCCAACGATGCCTTCAATTGTTGGATGTCTGCCTCCCTCACATCTGTAAGGTCTTACTACCATTAAACTTAATGGTAAAAACTATCTTGTATGGGCTCGAGCATTCAAAAAGTTTGTTAGTGCATATGGCAAGCTTCACATTCTGATTGATGATCCAGTTCCTTCTAATGATGTGAAGTACAAAGATTGGCTCAAGGAGGACGCATGTGTTTACACTTGGTTGTTGAACAGTATGGAGTCGGATGTTAGTGCTAATGTGGTGTTTCTAAACACTGCTAAAGAAATTTGGGATGCTCTTAAGGAGATGTATTCTCATACCAAGAATTTATCTAGAGTATTTGAGTTGTCTCAACAATTATTTTTTCCTATGCTATATTGGTGGATCCTTGGCTGACTTCTATGCCAAGTTCAAATGGCTTTGGGATGAGCTCAATATCTATCAGCCATTAACTACAGATGTAAGTGTAATGAAGCAGCAATGCAGGAGTTCCAAGTGGTTCAATTTTTGGTTGCCCTTCCTCCTGAGTATGCTCTTATTCGTGATCAGATTCTTGGTGGTGACTCCTTGTCTTCCCTATATTCTATTTTTTCTTATCTTCAGCGAGTTTCTGCTCCACTTTCAAAATCTGAAACTACTTCTGTTGAGTCTTCGACATTTGTTGCTGGTAGTCATGGTCACAATTCCTCGTTCGGCCACGATCGTGGATGTGGCCAAGGAGGAAACCATGGTCGTGGGACTAGTTCTAGCAGACGAAAATGTACTTACTGTGGTCACACTAATCACATGGAGGAAAAATGCTGGGAGATGCATGGTAAATCTGATTGGGCTAACCAAGTTATTGCTCCAAAGTCAGGGGAAGCTGAGACTACCATTGCATCCACTAAAGTTGCTTCTAATACTTCGACTATTTCTCACACGGAGTTGGCGCACTTGGTCCGTTAGGTGACTCAACTGTCTTTTGCATCTTCTTTCTCGACTCCCGTAGCATCCTTTGCCTTAGATAGCACTGCTCTCTTGTCTACCACTGGATCTGCACCTTCCTTTTGGGTCATTGACTTAGGCGCTACATCACATATGTCAGGTGACTCTAAACTGTTCTCCTCTTTATTTTCTATTTCAAAAAATCGCCCTCCTATCTTTCTAGCTAATGGCAGATAATTGACAGTATCTGGTTGTGGTTCTGTATCAGCCACTTTCTCTTTGTCACTTTCTTTAGTTCTTTATGTGCTTAAATTTTTATTAAATTTTTTGTCAGTCAATTCTTTTACTAAGTGTTTAAACTGTTCAGTCATCTTTTATCCCTCTTATTGTGTTTTCAGGATCTCTTGATGAGGAAGAAGATTAGTGGGGGCCATGAAGGTGCTGATGGCTTGTATTACCTGGATGTAGCAAGATCGAGAGCTTTTTCATCTGTAGTGAGTCCTCAGAAATGGCATTATCGGCTTGGGCATCCATCTCTCCAAAAATTGCGTCAAATTGTTTCTTTTAATCAATCGTCGGTCCTGTCCAATTGTGAGGCTTGTCAGCTTGCCAAACACCATAGGTCAATGCTTCCAAGGAGAGCCAATAAAACTAGTACAAGTTTGTTTGAGTTAGTTCACTTTGATGTTTGAGGTCCTTCTAAAGTCAAGAGTTGTACTGGTCATAGATATTTTGTGATCTTTATTGATGATTTTTCTCGTACCACCTGGGTGTTTTTGTTAAAGGAACGGTCTGAGGTCTTGTTTGCCTTCAAAAATTTTCATAAGAAAATAAAGATGCAGTTTTCTATTGATATTTGTTCTATTTGCACTGACAATGCTATTGAGTTTGTCCAGCAGGAGTTAAATGTATTTTGTGCCTCAAATGGGATTCAACATTAAACTTCTTGTGCATACATCCTTCAACAAAATGGAGTTCTGAGCACAAAAATCGCCATCTTCTTGACAGTGCTTGCATCATTCTTTTTGACATGCATGTATCTAAAACATATTGGGGAGATACTATTTTGACTGCTTGCTTTCTTATTAACCGTATGCCATCTTTAGTACTCCAAGATAAAATTTTTATCCAATTTCTATATCCTCATCGCCCATTATTTTTTTTGCCTCATACATTTGGATGTGTAGTTTTTGTCCATGTCCTCCGATCGGGCTTGGACAAACTATCTCCCAGAGCTATCAAATGTGTTTTCCTTAGCTATGTCAGAAAGCAGAAGGGGTACAGATGCTTTGATCCTGTGAATCATAAGGTATTTGTTAGTGCTGATGTCACATTCTTTGGGGAGTAGCCTTACTTTTCATCTATAGGAGAATCTTTATCTAGTAAGTTATTGGTTCTACCAATACCTATCCCTACTTCGGTGTTTCCTTCCACTTCAGAAGAGCCTGTAGTTATGCCTAATGCTATTTCTCCATCACCCCTGAAGGTGCATACTCGACGTCCATGGAATCAGATCCCAGCACTTTCACCACCACCATCTTCATCCTCGGAAAGTGATCTAATATCTTCACCACCTGCATCAAATTTGCATCTTTCCATTGCCATATGGAAGGGTAAACATTCTTCTACTCAACATTCTATTGCTTTATTTATTTCTTTGGATCACCTTAGTCCTGTCCTTTGATAGTTTTTCTTGGCCCTTTCTTCTATTTCTATTCCTAGGAATGCAAAGGAGGCACTATCTCACCCTGGTTGGCAACAAGCAATGTAGGAGGAAATGTCTGCCTTAAAGAGTAGAGGTACTTGGGAGTTGGTCTCTCCACCAGCTGATTGTGAGGTTGTTGGATGCTGTTTGGTTTTCTCCATTAAGTATCTGCCCGATGGCACCATTGAAAAGTTTAAGGCACGATTGGTTGCGAAAAGATATTCTCAGACGTATGGTATTGATTATTTTGAGACATTCTCTCCTATGGCATATCTCAGCTCCATCTGAATTTTGATTTCTGTTACTGTCAATCTGGATTGGCTGCTATATCAATTTGATGTGAAAATATCTTCCTCTATGGTGATCTTGAAGAGATGGTGCATATGGAGCAACCTCCGGGATTTGTTGCTCAGGGGGAGAGCTCTAGAGTATGTCACCTGAGGAAAGCAATATATGGGTTGAAGCAGAGTCCGAGGGCTTGGTTTCAGAAGTTTAGTCCGATTGTTTGTCAATTTGGCTTTATGAGAACTTATGTGGATCATTCGGTGTTCATTATGCGCACTTCCGTTGGAGTGGTAATCCTAGTTGTCTATGTGGATGACATTATTCTCTCAGACAATGACAAGCTAGCATAGAGGCAACTAAAAGGCACTTGAAGCAAAATTTTGCTACTAAAGACTGGGTCGGCTGAGGTACTTGGAATAAAGGTGGCTTGAAATCATCAAGGATTTGTACTTTCTCAAAGAAAGTATGCTCTTGATCTACTACAAGAGACGGGCATGCTTGGTGCTCAACTAGCAAATGTTCCTCTAGACCAAATAGGAGCACTCTGAAAAGAGGATTCCAAAGAACTATCAGATAAGACTGCATACAAGAGACTGGTTGGTAAGCTTATTTATTTAACAGTTATCTGACTTGATATTTTATTTGTAGTTGGTGTTGTCAGTTAGTTTATGGACAAGCCCAAGAAGTGCCATTGGGAGGCTGCATATGGCATTCTCAGGTACATTAAGAAGGCTTTCGAACTTGGATTGTTCTACAAAAAGAATA
Organism: Elaeis guineensis; assembly: GCF_000442705.2. NCBI lineage: Eukaryota > Viridiplantae > Streptophyta > Magnoliopsida > Arecales > Arecaceae > Elaeis > Elaeis guineensis. Next base: position 29,074,181 of record NC_026001.2, read on the forward strand.
ACCATACTAATATAGTTGGTTATTCTGATGCTGATTATGCTAGTTCGAAGAAGATAGACGATCAACTTCTGGTTATTGTACATTTGTTGGAGGAAATCTTGTGACTTGGAATAAGAAGTAAGACGTGGTGGCTAGATTTAGTGCAGAAGCAGAGTATCGAGCTATGGCTCATGCTGCTTGCGAGTTAATCTGGGTGCATTCCTTGATAACGGAGTTTGGATTTCAGCATGATAAACCCCTTCCTATGTATTGTGATAATCAAGCAACCATTTTCATTATTAATAATCCAATATTTCATGAAAAGACAAAACACATAGAGGTTGATTGTCACTTCATCAGAGATCAAGTCACAAGCAAACAAGTATGTACTCCGTGCACTTATTCTGAAGATTAGGTGGCTGATGTGTTCACTAAGCCTTTGGGAGGTAGCAGGTTCTCTCTGTTACGTGGCAAGCTAGGAATGTTGGATATTTATGCTCTCTAGCTTGAGAGGGAGTGTTAGAGAGCATATTTAACATATGTTATTCCCTATTATTTTTTTATGTTTATAGTTCTTCCATTTCTGTCTTTTCCTAATTAGACTTTTTCTTATTGTATTTTTCTTTATAAGATTCTCTCTTTAGAAAAATCCTATTTCTGTACACTCTTATATATAGGAGTACAAAATCATGGAATATGATATATTAATTCTCTCCCATTCTCTGTTTCAGTACTAATTTCAAGAAAGTTGGACTCTGGATTTTATTTTGCAAATCAACTTCCTGAACTCCCAATCTATTGCCTGATATGAATGATTTGCCCCAACATTAAGCCATTGAGATCAAAGAAAAATGGACAGGATTGGATAGAATGGGGTTTATAGTTGGTTTCTTGCTAGATGAAACTGTTGTGGTTTGTTTTGGCCGAAACTTACTAATTGGTTGGCTGATTTCATATTAGATACTGAAACCTCTAATTAAGGGCTAGTTCTGGAACTTCAATTGGTTGAAACCGATCTGAAGTAGCCGTTGGAACTTTTGTTATGGCTGCAACTTCAAACTATTCTTAGCAACATTGATAACTAAAATATTACTTCATTTTATGTCATGATTTTTGACATGTCAACCTGTGGACATTTAAACACTTGGGAAATACCTGGCTTGAATTCATAGTTTGTAAGAGCTGATAAACCTCAACTTGGGTCATATGTTACAAAATCGTTTCATTTGGTTTTGCATGATGATTACTATGGCGCTAGGCAAAGTTGATTTCATTTGTTTCATTGTGGAGTACGCAACTTTTATCCCATAGGATTGCTTCTTGTTGCCCATGTGCTATGCGAATGAACCTATGTTAATACACATCAGAACTGTTTATGGATTATTTACTGAAGTGTAAAGGATGTAATGTGTAAATAAATTTAATCAGTTTGCTTGAAGCTGTCCCCACAGAGATTGACGTCACCAGACCGCTGTATCATCTGGGCACCTGCTTTGCTTGTCTTAATTATGTTCACTATAATCATGTTTCTAGGTGGAGGCTGTACCCTTTTTGTGAACCTAAAATTTGGGTGGCGAGTCAAGAATTGGTATTGGACTCTATCAAGGTACTTTACATTAGAGCACCAGCAATCTAGAAAGCAAGGATCATTTGATGTGAGAGAAGTATGAATGCAGAAATACTTGTCTACATTGCCTAAATGCTCTTAGAAGTTATCTCTGTTCTCTCTGTAGCTCCAGTGTTCCAAGCATAAATGCCTGGATCAATCTAATTCTTATGAATATAAACCTCTATGATTAATATTTATAATCATGGCTAGACTTTTCTTTCATCGTCTATTTTCTCAAATTGTGGCTTCTTTAAATGCCGCGCTGGGAGTAACTGAAGGAATAATGCTTTGTCAGTGTGGAAAGTTGATTTTTATTACTTTACTATGCAGGTTACTTTAGAATGGCCTGAACGTCCTGCTGGTGTTAAGTTTGATTCATCTGATGTAGCCCTATTAGAACATTGAGCAGGAACAATGGGGATAGGAAATTCAAAACTCCATTTGTTTATTGATGAATTTATTCCAACTTTGGAGGAGGATGAAAGAATCTGCTATACTCATCCTGAAAATCTCCCTGGTATCCAAATACTGATTTTTTGTTGACAATTAACATGATATAGATTTTTGCCACTAAGTCATTCTTTGCATTAGCTATGAAGAAAGATGGAAGCAGCGTTCATTTCTTTCATAGAACATCAAATGCATGATTCAACTAGGCATCGCAAATGCCATAAGATAAATAGCAACCGTGGTAAGTCTGAGGAGTGCATAAGATGGCACAAGACGGGAAACCTAAACCTGTGTTGGAGATGGTGTTCAGAAAGGCTGGATGAAAATAATGGTGCTATACAACAGTTTGAAAGGTGGTGGTTGGGTGATGCATCAATACCATCCTGGTAATGAAGAAGATGAAAGGGATGGTGAGCTTGTGGTTTCAAAAATTTTGTTCCAACAGCAAGCAAAGCAATAGATAACAATGACATTGATTCAGTCAATGAGGAGTCTGAGATGTTTGCCATCAGAAAATGATTCTTTGTTCAATACTGATGAGCATCATCTACAAATCTTGCCAGGCCATGCAAGCCAAACACACTCTTTGTTCAAATGGTCAATGTTTTTGCTTTTACCTGCATATCGTAATGTGGTCTTTGGTTTATCTTTAAATGCTTGTAGTATGAGTTGTTTTCTAGCACATAATCTCCTCTCTTTAACATCCTCACTGCATCATAAGTATGGCACTCATCCAAGCTGAGGTCTCAACCCAGCCATCAGTTTATATTGATGTATTTAGCATGCACCAATACACTATGTATGAAATGTCTTCTCTCATTATCTTGATAGATGTGAAATGATATTCTCTGAGATGTTGGCCTACACAATATCAAATATCAGTCTATGAATTGAGTTTTTCTTTAGTCTATTTTTCCTATGTTATTTTGTCTCTTTCTCACTATTTACTAAAATTAATGCCCAAAATCATAGTAATATTGTTTTTAGTATATCAACAGATTTTTTGATATATTAGTCTTTATATACATTATATAGGCCTAAATATCATGCACCATAAACAAAGAAATACTAATAGGCATTTTTCAAATAATTATATTTCCATTTACATATCTACTTAGAGCACACTGAATAGGGCTAATTTATCATAAATATATTTACTTTTAAAGTTCAAACATGTTCAAAAAGAAAACATAAAATTTAAATATATATGTTAAAAAAAATAAAAAAAATATAAAGTGGATGTGTAGAGCAAGTACCAGGACACTCAACCAGGATGGCCACCAGGATGGTGCAGAATGCGGGGTACACCATTCTATGGAAAAGTGGAGGTGCTTCCATCCTACAGGATTTAAAATTCTCATTTATATATGAAGTAATATCATGATATCTTGGTTCTTTTAAAATTCCTTTATCCTTTCATCTTCAGCTATGTGGGTTGTCCACCGAGATGGGATTACAAGAGTTCAAAAGACTTAGAAAGAAGAGTGGGCCATGTTATTACTGTTGGATCCCAGCCCTTTGCCCAGCCTTGTGGCCAAATGAGGTCTGAAGGCCTATTTCCAGATTAAATAGGGCAGAACCCAGCTCAATCATGGATAGAGGAGGAAGAGTCCTTCTCTGACTCCACTGGAGGCTCGGAAACCATAGCCTCCGTTCTATGTAAAGGCCTCTTCTCCCCTCTATGACCCTCCACCACCAAGCAATGCTCCTTGTTCTCCCTCTTTCTCCCTCCTTTCTCTATTTGAGTCTGCAGCTCCCTATTCTCGTGCCTGCTGCAAATTGGAGATGAAGAGCTTGCCGAAGCCCAAGGTTTAGGTGATTCACATAGTTGAACTTGAAAGGTTCAAAGTGATAGAGGTAAGATCGACACTCAATACTACTTTTCAAACTATTATCTATTTTTTGTCATGACAAGAATGATATTGTGCTTTTTTTTTACAATTAAGGATCGAGAATATGATATTATGAAACTCTTGATTTATCATAAAATAATGATTCTATGAATGTTTTAATATTAATGGCTGATTTATGAAATATGAATTTCATATTTATGAAATTTGTATTTTTGGTGCTAAAGACTTATTTATGGACTACAAACTCTATAAAAACATAGTGTTTTCTTCATGTATGATTTTTAAAAAAAAATTATAAAAAATATGACTTAATATAATTTAAGAAATATAGTTATTGACTTTCAGATAGCTATTGACAACCTTATTGAAAGGGGGTCAATCGATACCCTAGAGTTAGCATCCAATAAAAACGGCCGTCTGCCAATAGGTTTAAAGTTGGTAACAGATATGAATTATAATAATTTGTCGATTATAATAACGACCCTGTCACGAGTATGAAGTGACCATTGCACTTAATGTTTTTGAGCAATGTTTGCACTATGAACAGGCTAAATGGCTTATGATTTATGACTTCATTTATGCTATATATTTGGAACCAATGTTTATGAAATCTTCATGATTCATGCATATGTGATTGATTTCTATAACGCTTTATCATGATATACTATTAAATATGTTATTTTGCAATGATATCTATTCTCTGTAATGATGCATTAATTCATGTAAAACTTATGCTTGATTCGGTAAAGTAGTTTAAGATTTACTTACTAAGCTGTGTAGCTCATATATGTTTTTATCTTTTTTTTTTCCAAATGAATAGGATCACTAGGAGTCAATAATGGTTTAGTCTTAGAGTTTGTGCTAGCAAACTTGGAGATTCATAGCAGAAATTTTAATTCTTTAATTGACTATAAATTTATAGTTGATTACTTTCTGAATTTTGAGGTTATGGATTTTGTTATTTACATTTTACATTTAGTTATCCTGAACCAACATTTATTTAATTATTTAATGGGTGATGAATGTAGATCTTTTAGCTTTATTTGATATTATGTTTGTTGGCTTCGTGTTAGCATGGGCTATACCTCTTGGTAGCATGGCCGTGTTATATCCCAGATTTGGAGTTTGATAATTACTAAACCATTTTTCAGATTCCTACCAGTTTATCCTTCTTTGGAGTTCCTACCTCGTACATAATTTCTATTGTCTCATATTTGAAAAAGATTGAGAAGATAATTAAATCTTGGTTGACATCTTTTTCAGAGAGTAGTTCCAAATTGAAATGCTTCTTTATCAATTACGGACTTTTATGCTAACCTTTGGTAAATATTACACAGATTGAACAGTATCCAGAAGGTAACCCGCCACCCTTACCTGTGGTTCGTTTAAGGAATGAAGGTGAGGATCCTGTGTGGTGGGCTGGTGAATCTCAAGCTGTTGAAGAACCACATCCAAACAATTTGGATGGACTTATTGTTGTGCCATGAAGTGCTTGATGTAAGATCAGTTCCCTTGACCCTTTTTTTAAAAAAAAAAGGTTTTGTGATAAAAGCTGCAAATAAAATGTTCCTTTAGCGATCTTGTTGCCCAGGACTTGCAGTTTGGTTCACAAGAAAGCATCACGAGTTGGCTAGACCGTTTATAGAATGAAATATGTGGGAACTGATACCTCCAAAGATCTCAATGAAGACGCAATTTGTGTATCTCGTGGGATTTGTACTTTAGTGGCAATTATGTCCTCAATTGTGTGGTCAGCTGAATAGGGTGAGAGATTCAAGATGCTTGTTTGGCTATGCAATCCAACATTTTCCTCAACTCTTTAAATTCTGTAACCTTTAAAAATCAAATTGGAACGACATCGAATTTTTGTAGGTAAACATCCCAAAGGATCCAAATGTTAGGGAGAGGTTGGCTTTGCATGCAATAGCTGGTTTATTCATTATGGTGAACTTGTATCACTGTTTCCTTTTACAGTAAATGATCATGAGAGATATCAGCCCTTGATAGGCTATGGAATGTGGAAGGCTTTGAAAACAATCAAAGAAAAATCCAAGCAAAATATTACTTTCATGAGCTGGTATTTTAAATCTAAGAGCTTGTTTCAAAACCTAACCATTATGGCTCGGCTAGGGAAAGGTTACTTTTGCAGGAAAACTCTCAATTATAGTTTCTTGAATGATTTCCTACTGATATATAGGAATATAATATTAGAACTTGCCTCCTCTGGCTTTGGAAGTTAAGAGAGCTTTATCATAGGCCCTAAAGGCAGTCTGCTTTTGTGAGCAGATGAATTTTATTATCTAGTATCTCAGATGACATGGATCTGCGGACTAATATTAGAATTGAAACCAATATTTTCTGCTTTCATGAACAGATTGTCTTGAGCTTCTGCTATCATGATCAAGTTATTGCAAATTGAAACTTTACCACTATTAAGCTTAATTGGAGGTAACATAACATCAGGGGTCCTCATATTTTTGCCAAGAATTTACAGAGTTTTGTGGTTTGTGCATCGAATTCTCCTGCCATTTCTCTCTAGGAAGGCTTGTCAAACTGAAGACTTGAGGATCAGCTGTCACAGGACTAGAACTTTGAAGGTATGTCTCCAATGTTTAATATATGGTCAGATAACCTTCAACAGGATTTTCAGCAATTTTGGTAGATTAACTTTTCCTGTGTTGGTTCCTTGAAAAGAGGGCTCTCAACAATTTCATGTGGCCATACTGTTGAAGGCATTTAGATCATAATGCTGACAACTGCACTTTGATCTGGTACACTTCTAAGAACAATATCATAGTCATAATCATTTGGCCTTTTTCTAACTATTTCGAATTGCTAAGAACATTTAGATTAATATCATTTCAGATTGTGAATGGAACCTGAAGTATTCTTTAGGGCTGGCATTTTGCTTGTATGTGTTTTCTAAAGAATCCATTTTCTTAGTATCTCATACTTCAGGCGGGAGAGCAGCATATCATCGCCATTATAAAATTTTCATGCTTTAGCACAATTTATTCAGACTGAAGTAATGAGGGGATATCATCGCAGCCTATACTGAATATGAGAAATTCCAAGTATGAAGACTACATAATTCATTTTTCTTAAGAAAACTACTGGACAAAACATTAGGTAACCATAATACGACACTCGACATTTACCTAGTCAACCTCCAAAATGTGCATCTTCATCGGCAGTTAACGCACATGCATCCTGCATTGGTTTTCTCGTAGCCACAATACACAATTATGACCGCATCAAAGCTTGAATTACGATCGCAGCCATACCTATCATTGATGTCGAGATTTTCAACGTGTCACATTCATTCACCGACCGATCATCTACTCCGACCTGCACGTAGTACCCATATACATGGTGTAATGACAGAGAAATGATAAGAACCCATGTCATCAAGAGTGCTACAAGTGCCAACTGCCCCCCCTTGCTGCACTGTGACGGATGAAGGTGGTCAGGCACAGTTGAAGGGACCACTGGATCCTACGACTGCATGCCAAGCCACACATTTGGCTTCTCTTCAAATGGTTGGGGAAAAAAAATCCAAGGGGCCTGTACCTTTCCATTTTGGACGTTTAAGAGATGGAGGTAATGAAGGGGAACCTCTGGGTTTTTGTCGGACTAATGTTTTCTTCTTGGATGACCATTGGAGGTACGTTCCATGTAATGAGATTGCGAAAGGGGGAGACTTGAGACCTGGCATGAAAGTAATAGCGTTGGGACCTCTAGGTGTTGAACGTGGTTGCTAACAGTTGAAGGAACTGTTTCCTTTAAGACAAGCCCGTGCTGACAGGTGACAATTCAGAAGTACTGCTATACATGGAAGGTTAAATGCATGGACTGAAGGTTATATAGTTTGGGTCTAGCAGTTGGGTGTTGTCATTTGGCTTATGGTAAAAATACAATTGAGTCATGTTGGTCCTTGTATATTTTGAATAGAGACACTATGGCAATAAAAAAAGGACAATTGAATAAAAAGGAATGGAGGACATAACAAGAAACTGATTTTGCAAGAAAGGAGGGTACAATTGAAAATTTAGATATAGACGATGATTGCTCGAAATTTCGAGAATATATGCATACTTGATGAAATTTATGAGTTGGTCGGCATTGTAAGGTCAGTTGGGTGGAACTTTTCTTCCCCTCGAGGAGGAGGCACAGTGTTTAAATCCAATGTATTGCTCAAAAAATTCAAAAGAAAATAGTAATAGGTGCATATTAGTGTCATGATTTATATAAAAGTCTAGCTCGACATGACACTGAAATTTACCATGGACTAAGCCCACATGGCACTTTGTTGCATCACAATAAAGATGTTTCCAACCATCATAATTCAAAGATGGCCTAGCTAAAGTACTAGTCTTCCATTTGGTTAGAGAAAATAAATTTCAATGATCTTGAAGAATTGACCACCCTTGCGTCATGGTAAAAAGTGAAGAATTAGTCAAAAAGTCATCATTTTACAACCATCCATGTCTTAGCATTTACAGTTATCATCAAATAGAATGCTTTATCAAGTTCTATGCACTTTTATTTCTTAAAAAATATTTTAGGCAAGTAGCTTCCTTGGAGGTCTCACTCTTTAGCAATTGGAGGTTCTGGCATTTTTGAATATGGAAAGTCATAATTTGTATCCTTCAACATTTGAATATGGAAAGTCATAATTTAAGTGTTTTTGTCTAGGGTCCCTTCCTTAATCACACCGATAAAAGAAAGGAATAGTTAAGTTATTCAATTAAGTTTTCACAACGATATACAAATTTTAAATTTGATCTGATCCAACTTGAATTGAAAATTATGTTTGTATACAAACTTCTGACTCACTTCGTGTATCACCAACCCAACTTAGCCTAGCTTGTATTGCTATTCAAGGGCAACTTTTTCTTCAACTCTAACATTACATAAAGTAATTATATTTCTCAACTTTTCAATTCCCAACATAATCATAATTAGATCTAGATTTCCCTTTTAGATCTAACCATCTTAAGACTATATGAAGTTGCTGGATCCGAAGGAATCGAAGAAGGAAACTCTTTTTGGGATCCAAAGGAATCGAAGAAGGAAACTCTTTTTAAGTTGGAATTTTCATCATTCTATGCATAGTAAGACTCATATCCTCCAAAATCACGAGCTTATTTGTTAATCATAGCAAGGCTTAAGCTTATCTGAATTTAAAGAGTAAGATATCAAATAAATCCTAAATAGTTCCATTACAAGACATATTAGCACCTAAACTATGCTACATTTTTCCAAAATTTATCCCGTATCTAATATCATTTGCAGTAGCTATGTAATTATACAATAAACTATAACTAGCATATGCAAATATTGGAGAGGTATAGGAATACATTGAGCACACCGCCCAGATTTGGCTAATGATGTTCGAGTTCACATATATGATCATTGCTCTAGGAAATCATCATGTTGCACACATATTTCTTATGTAGCATACAAGAAGCCAGAATTAATTATTTGTTATATCTTCTACTGAAAACTTTGGACAAAAAGACCTTCAATGCTTCCCAATCAGTTTCAGCATTTTCTGCTCATCACGTTAAACTCATCTTGGACGCAATTCCACGCATATTGTTTCCAAATTCAACGTGCCAACTTAATTGCCAGCCTGTGCTGGTCAGCATCACAATATATAATGCCAAGGTGCACCATTGTTAAGTTCAGCCCTATAGTTTTCAGAAGTGTACGGTGTGTTAGGTGAAAGCTTGTCGACTCCAACCAACCATGCGATCCACGTTGAAGGAAAATTCTACACTTTCGGACAACAAAGGGATTTTTTTTAGGTAAATTATATTTTTAGTCTCTAAAATAATACATATTTTTTAAAAGGTCCTTAAACTACAAAAATATAAAATTTAGTCCCTATACTATCTAACCTTTTTGATGTTATCCTAGGGTTCTCCGGCAACTTTCTTTCACCGAAAGTCCGACATGGCAACTATCGGTGCATATGTGGCATAAGCTTTGCTCAGGTGGCTGAAACCATTGTTGACATGGCTTAAAATATTGAAAGATACAGCTAACATACCTAAAACAGATGATTAGAAAGCTAAAATCATCTGAACGAATGGTATATCTTCTATTTTCCCGCCGATGCCGTAATATCACAAGATGCCTCCTTTTATTCTCCAAGCAAAAATCATTCTTCTTTCCGAATTGGAACAAGATGGTCGATTTTTGTCGTGTTCTTCCCGATTATCCAATAATCTTTGTCAGAGTAATGCATTCGACATTCCTATTCGACATCGTTCATCGGTCAGAATTTCTTCATCATTCTTTATTTTTGTTATCTTCAAAGTCTTTCTTTCCCATCGAACTGAGGTAGATAAATCTTTGGGCAAGTTGAAATGTTAGGTTTATAATGTGCATGTATGTCTTGTTTGGTAATTGGAGACCAGAGATTTGAAATTTTGGTTTCTTTTTGTTTGGAATTATGAGATCAAAGGCTTTAGGACATCACGAACTAGGATTATAAAGTCAAAGGGAGTCAGTAGAGAGTTATGCGTCATCACAAACTAGGATGTGTGACTCCTAGGGCATGCTTGCCTTTGTTTGTCATTGGTTGTGCCTTAGGACAGTTGTTGAGATGGGTTCGGAAGAGATTCAGTAAAGGCTTTCACTGTGCTCTATTTTACAATTGAAGTTACGCTCTACTGTGCTCTTTTTAGGCTGAATTGAAGATGATAGGTGCTATAACTTAGAGTATGTTTATGGTCTTTATAGTATATATCAAGATTTTAAATGATCCAAAAACTTTGTAAACCAATCTAATTTTGTTCATAGGTTATTTTGTTTGTAAAGTTTATTGATTATTTCTTCTATATGCTTGTATATGTTGTTAGCTAGTACATTGCTTACTATTGCATTTACACTTCATAGTGGCACTATAACATTCTTATGTTAACATGCATCCTTGTATTATTCTATATTTAATTATTATTTTTCAATGCATTCTTATGTTCCTAGACATTTTATATATAAGATAATGTATCTATATCATCCTAAGAGTATATGTGAAGGTTTTAAACGGTCCACGGACCTCAAATATTGTTTCTCGCAATATTAGACATAGGAAAAAAATTAGCCTGTCCTTATAGGTTATTTTGTTTGTATGCATGTATATATTGTTAGTTTGTACATTGTTTAATATTGTTTTCTTTGTCATTCATGGTGCAACTATGCATTCTTACGTTAACATGCATTCTTATGTTATCCTATATATAATTATTATTTTTTCTATACTTTCTTTTGTTCCTACATATCTTATATATTAGGATAATGCATATCTATAGTCCTTAGAGTATATGTCTTATTTGAAAATGATCAATAATCTTCATAGAATAATAATTTGATCCTCAGAGTATTGGTGGATATGGCTTTGGACATATTTTCTATCTTATTTTATGATGGTTGAAAGTTCATTCAAATCTACTATAAGATACGTTGGAGGGCAAGTTTCCCTTTATGACAATTTTGATTCTGATAGAATCTTTATTCCGAAGATAGAGAGTATGTTGAGGGATATTGGGACTTTGGACTTCTTTTAATTTTACTATATTAAGCCAGAAAAATATCTAAATAATATAGTAAAGTTTATTTTTGGTGATCAAGATGTTTTAGACATGATTGTATAAATTTCTTCAAATGGCATGATACATATTTATATCGAACATGGAGATGAAGGGATGAGTGGTCAATAGGCAGCTATGTTCAAGCTAATACAGTAGGAGGAACTATAGCCTTGTTTAATGGTCGAGCCATTGCTCAATTTAGAGTATGTATCCATTCATATTCATGAAAAAGCTGTTGGGGAAAGAAGTGGAGATGTTAGGGCTGAAGGTACGTAGTAAGGGAGTTGGGACTGAAGAAATTAGAAGTGATAGTGATAGAAGTATTAATTTAGATGATCTATATGACAATGATTATGTGGAGAGTGATGATAAAGAGGCTGAACTTAGGACTGAAGAGGCTGAACCCATGGCTGAAAAGGGTGAAAGCCACAAGATATTTTCTTAGACTCCACAGTTTGTGGACTTAGATGCACATGAAACTTTAGATGAGGAGAAAGATGATGTCTTTGATATTTTTAGGGAGAAAACTGATTTGGCCAATAGTTAATTTAAGTTGGATATGAAATTTAAGAGCTTTATCCTACTGAAAGCAGCGATAAGAGAGTATGCAATAAATGAGGGGCACAATGTGAAGAAGACATAAAGTTATTTGAAGATAAATCAAAAGCTTTCGAGGATCCATCAATATTGCAGAGAAGTAGGAAAAGAAGAAACTGGTTGAAAGGTATGGAGTGAGAGATTATTATTCCATTGCTTATAATTATGCTTCTACTATTGTTGATCAGCTAGAATTTACTTCATATGATAAGGCCAAAGAAATTAGTGTTTGGGACGATGCCATGAAATAAGAATTTTCAGATTTTAAGAAGAATGAGATGAGATTTAATGATTTCTTTGCCTCGTGGTGTTTCTTCTATCTCTTAAAAGTGGCTTTATAAGGTGAAAAAAAAGAAAGTGGGATTTCTACAAAGAACCAATTGATGGATATCTTCATCGAAGAATTGACGATAGTAAGCTCAACATTATTAGCATAGAATTTATAATGAAGAGAAATGTTGGAGTTATCATGAACTCGAAAAGAACCCTATTATTTAATTATTTTTTATTTTTATGTGCCGGTCCGCATTAGCTTAGGTTAAGCTTTAGAATTAACATAAAAAGTTTGTCTTTTAGTGGGCTTTATTTTTTTATTAGTTTTTGAGTTGGTTTATGTTGCTATTGCTCCCGAGGTGTTGTTGAGACTGGTTGGTCCAAGTTCGATGGACACCGATCCTATGCGAAGAGAAAATCGGACCTACAAAAGAAGCCCCTTGATCATAGTTGTTTCTAATGAGGATCCTCTAATGTTCAAATTAAATAGGAGATATAGAATAGTAGAAGAAAGAGAGAAAGAAAGACTTAAATTTTCTGAGGTTCCTGCCCTTTCTATTTATAAAGAAAGATTGGGGGCTAGTTCCATGATATGTGGCAATCAAATCCATGAAAATCTAGCTTCGCATGATGAGCATGGCCAAGGTGAGTTTTCCGTTGGCCAGTTTAGGTAGGCTGTCAACATTACTAGTATTTGGGGTTGACTGTACGTGTAATCACCGCTGAAGATCTTGAGCAGTTGTGAATTAAATTTTCACCTCAGTCCAATCTCGAAAGGATGGATTGGTCATAACCAAGGAGGTCCGATCTCCGACGTGTACCGAGGTTAGCATCTTACTCGATAATGGTTTGGAATAAGGATAAAAGTTTTTTTTTTTTTTGTCTTGTAACGGAATTTTTCCTTTTAATAATAATTTTAGGCAGTATAGAAAGTGTGCGATGGATTTAGAAAGTGGGGAGACATGAGATTGTTCATTGGAGAGGTTTTTGTGCACGAGACTAAAGGTGGGGGGAGGGGGGGGAGGGAGAGAGAGAGCGAGCGAGCTTGTAGCCTCTTTTCTTGCGAGAGAGCCAAGTTTCGATCTTGGCTTATAAAATTTTTTATAAAGAAAATTTTTCTTCTCTTCTAATTTTTTTTCTATTTTTTTTTTTTTTTTTTTGTATTTTTGGTGTTGGTTTCAGATCCTAAGCCGGTGCAGTTGATCTATTTCGAATAGTATACCATTTTACGTTACTTTCATTAATGTATTTTTTTCATAGGATTTTAGCCTACCAAATAAGATGTTTAGATTTTGCATTAAAGAATTAATAGTCACTGCATATATGTATTATTATTTGTTACAGCAAAGTCAAAACACATTTGGGGGCATGTTTGGTTGAGAGAAGTTGGACTCTCAAATAGAATTAGGAATAATTTTCCATTCCATCAATTTGGGGGGTTTATATTCTCATTCCAATTTTAAAGGAGAATAAGAATAACTCAATCCCTCCAAATTCCATCCCTGCTCTCTTCAAATATTCAAATTCTATTCCAATTTCGATTCGGAATTCAATCATAAACCAAATGTGTCGGGAGATATCATTCTAATTTCTATTTCAATCCATTCCCATTTTGATTGTGATTTCAATTGCAGTCGCAGACCAAATGCACCCATGGTGCATTCTAGTCACTTTCTCCATTCCTATTTCAATGGCCTATGATACCCGTGACCGCCAAACATATTAGCCCTTTCACTCATGACAATGGTTATAATATATTTAGAGTGCATTTGGTTTACAATCGTAATCGGAGTCGGAATAGATTGGAATGAGAATCAGAATGGTCATATCTCCTAACTTGTTTGGTTCATGATCTGCATTAGAATATAATTTCAATACTAAAAGAGACTAGGGATTGGATTTAGGGGTATTGGGGCATTCCTATTCCCCATTGAAAGTCGAATAGGAATGCGACTCCCTCCAATAAAACTACTGTAATGGGAATCATTCATTTTCATTTCCATTTTATGGTCTACCTCCCTCCAATCAAACATGCCTTCAATGTCTGGATGATGGAAACTAAAAACCAACTTATTAGTCGGAGGAGGTCCCAATTAAGTAACTTGAAGATATGCCTGCATTAACAAGCTAAATGTGGTTTGTGGACAACAAATTAAATAGAACTAGAATTTTGTTTATGTTAATCTTACATCAATATTTAGTAGTAGACGCAAAAGGAAACAGGTTTCTAGATTGCTAACAGGTATATTTGTATGTGCTTGGTTATTTTGGGTTGTACTTTGCCCGTGAGCTTAAATAAGCTGAAGGACGAAACTGAGGATGGATAAAAACCGCTGGATAAAAAGCATCACCATTTGATTATGGTGCTTTTGTCTTTGCATCAACAATTATTATCGCAGTTCTCACTAACTTTGCCATAACACAAAGGGATACGAATTGTATTTAAGTTGAGACAGAGCATCCACAACAGGAAATCAAGTAGGCCAGTCCCAACGCCTTTTAAAGCAAGCGTAGATATTTATAAGCATAAAAAATAAATAGATTGATGCAACTAAAAGCATCGAAGAAGCATTGACAATGAAAGCATAGAAAACAAAATTTCTGGTGCTCGCCAGCCGCAGCTGGAATGAGTGACACTTTAAAGTATCATAAAGGATGAAAGTGGACAATGTTTTGAAGTGTCCAGAAGCTAGCGCAGACTTTGTGATGCTTTGTAAAAGCGTTGCAGCATCGCTAAGTTATGCCAGCTTCATGGTGCTTATTTGGTATATGAATATATGAAACATATCTAACATACATAGAGATAGACTGGCTCCGATTGATCGAATCTTAGTTCGCATCCGATCAGCTCCATGTCCTTTGGATTGGTATGTATTTCAAAGTATGGCCTAAAAGCTAACGGAGAGCATTTGGGTACTGTCTAGCTGAGCTGACATGACACTATTTAAAAAAAAAAAAAGAAGAAAGTTTTAAATGTGAAGCAACGCAAGGCCACCCACGTGCCCCCTTCCTCCCATCTCTTCTCCTCTCTCTTCCTTTCGAAACCCAATTTTGGTCACCTTCTTCTCTTTTCAAACCCATGCCTCTCTCTCCAAACCCATGCCTCCTCTCTTTTTCTTCTCTCTTCTTCTCTCTCTCCGGCTACCATCTTTGTCTCCTCCGAAACTCCTGAAAGAAAATTTCTTTGATCTGATTGGATCATCGGGGTGCATCTGAAAAATTTTCTATTCTAAGGCTTGCATAACATTTACCTTTATCTTGATTTGCAGTGGAATAGAGATCAAAATCCTCAAGGGTTGCTTGATTTGATGTCTCACGAGGTCTAAATGCACAGATCCTCTACTTTACGTGCACGTCAGACTCCGTAGAAATGAAAAATAATTTTCTTGGGCATTAGGAAAGCAAGGAAAGATTGAGATCTCATCTCACAACAGGGAACACCTTGGATAACAACCTCAATGCCAAAGAAGCAACGCCCAAGAAGTCTCCACATAAAAGAAAGGATGCCTCCTTTCTTTCTTGTCCCACACTCTCTTCTCACCAGTAATATCTCTCTTTTGTTGCACAAGTGTTTTAAGTCCCTTCCTTAACCACATGAGGCACCCATATCTGATCAGAAGTCCTAACTAATTTAGGACACAAAATCTTATCCAATTAGGAAATCGGAAGAAAGAAATAAGAGCGCCAATATATCACGCAAACCTCTTCACCGTGCATACCTTCTTGGTGGAAATAAAATAGCACCCCACCCTTCCTTGGTTGGCCCTTCATAAGAGAGAGTCCCTGGGATCTTGAACTCTTTAGATCTAATTCAAATTGGGTCCAATCTGAGTCTAATTCAATCCTGATTTGAATTGGATTCAAACCAAACTCAAAGAGACTATCAATCCCAATCTAATTGGGATTCTGGTCCAAGTCTATCTTAGATTTTTACCTCAATTAAGTCTTAATTAAATTAGATCTAATATAAAATTAATTAGAACATAAATTTAATCTCTCATAAATCTCTTGGATCATTGATCAGATCATCATCATCCTCGAAATTAAACCTATACCTCATGTCTAGTGCTAGTTAGACATAGACAACTCTTTAGTCATGTATGACCTCTAACTTAATTCTCAATTAAACTAATCTATTTGTTCAATCAAGTCATGTACTTTTAAATTGAATGCATAGACTTAGGTCAATTCTTTCCTACTTTGCTTGACTTTATGCGTGGTTCCATAGGTTCG
>NC_026001.2:29090872-29110055 GCF_000442705.2 Elaeis guineensis
GTGAATTTTAAATTCTACATGCACCTCTCATATATATTGCAGAGAGAAGTAGTTTGACTTTTTGGAGAGTTGTGAGGGGTACTGTTTATCTGTCGATGGATCAAACTATACGATCAAAAGTATCAGGATGATCAACTGGAGGACATATGATAGTGCAGTGAGGAGATTGAGAAAGATCCAATACATATCTGTTTTCAGATGAAATCTTATCTCATTGAGTAAACTAGATTGATCGATTATAGGTGGATAGTAGATGAAGGAATCCTGAAGGTCATGTGCGGCGATAGGGTTATTTTTGAAGGGGAAGAAGAGGATAAGGGATATTACTACCTAATGGGGAGCCTAGTGCGAGGTGAAACTCAAGAGCCAGGAGGAGTCTAGAGCGAGGTGGAGCTCCAGATGGAGGTGGATCGGGACGATATGCAAAACTTGAGAGGATGAGAGGCATATCATAGGGTGAGATTTTATTATCGTAGGAGGATACTTCAAGCAGGTCTCAGGTCAGGAGCAGCATAGTATACGATAGAGATGGAATTGAGCAGTCTGGCTTGACTCTCATGTTGCCCATCCATGATCAATAGGCGATTGTCCAGGGTATGGGGACGAGGAGATCTAAAAGCTCTCAAAGTAAGGAAGAAACGAATATCGAGTCGAGATAAAAAATTATGAGATTTGATGCCTTAAGATTTGACCCAAAAGGAGCCCATAATAAGGTTTAAGACGACGAACAGAGTCCAACGAGCCAAGAACAGTCTAAACGGAGTCTAAATAGATGAGATACACATGAGAGAAGCTCGAGAAAAGGTGGCATAACCCATAGGGTGGCAAAGGCCGACGGTGGGCCGGTGGACACTGACGGTGGCATAGCCAGCCCGGTGCTGCCCAGCACACAGATGCGCAGGCACTGACCGGGCCAGTGGGTGCACCAATGCATGGCCCACAATGCGTGATCTGCGTGGTGTACCATGGTCCACCACGGCTGCATCCTGGGAAGGTGCATGGACAGCGCACCAGTTTCTTTAGCATTCACATGATCCACAATGGACTGATGGTATTTGGGAGGGCATTTCTCACAGTCTTTGAGGATTTTCATGGATCGAGTGACCAGACATGTGATCGGATGGCGGCTCGGGGCTTGCGGGTGCGATCTAGTGGTTCAGGAGGTTCTGGGGTGCTATCAGGAATCCTGTTACACCTTGGACTCAGGATTGAACATGGATTTTGGCTTTAAGAGGCCTATGGTGAAATAGAAAGCACCTATGGCCTGTGGTGAGTTCGACGGAGACCTGTGTGCAGCAGCCAAGAGACAGGAAGTCAGGCAGCAAGTAATAGATCCTGAAAAGGCACCGACAGAGAGTAGAGCAAGGGGCTTTAGGCAGACTGTCAGGCAACGAACAATAATCATTTCAAGGGTTCAGGGGGTCTCCTTAAGAGAGAGAGCTTTTATGAAGGAGAGCTTCTTGTGAGAGAAGAGATTAGGTGTATGAGAGCTGAGGGTGTGATCTCTTTTTGTATTTTTTTTTTCATAATGAAACTTGCATGCCCTATGGAGGCAAGCCTTTTAGTTGATCTACATATTTGATTATGTTTTTATTTTTGTATCTTCTTTCTTCCTACTGCATCGAGTAGTATCGAAAGGTCCTATAGTGTGTGTCCTGACCAGACATCTCCAACAAGTGATATCAGAGCCAGGCGGTACCAAGGTGCAGGTTCCGAGGTGGTGACCAAGATTAAGGATGGAGAAGATTGGCTCAATCAAAGTGGAGATCAATAAGTTTGATGGAAGAATAATTTTTCTTTATGACAAGTGAGGGTGAAGAACATGCTCATCCAATACGGTTGATCAACATGCTCTTATACGAAAAAAAATCAGACACCATGAAGGAGAAGATCTGGAGCAGCTACAGATGTAGATAGTGAGTATCATCTATATTTACCTAGCAGATAAGGTGGTGATACATGTACATGGCAAGATTTTTCTGACGGTGCTGTGGTCAAAGCTCGAAGAGTTATCCATGGTGAAGTCTCTCACCAACACTCTCTTCCTCTGAAGGTAGTTCTACAATATGGATGACTGAGGGACAGAGCATACAGAAGCATCTCAGTCACTGGTTCTTGCTAGCGTCGCTTTTCCTTCATATAAGTCCTTGGTGACTGCTCTTCTAATAGACAAAAGTACAATCAAGATGGATGAGGTCACTGTGGTGATTCTTCAGAGCAAGATTCTCAGACGGAGAACCCAGCTTAAACTCAAGTGGCAACTCAGCTTTGATGATTCTGAAGGAGAGGAGGCGACAGATGGAGTGATAGGAGATCGCAATATGGACAGTCCAAGTCTAGGATGAGGGACTTGAGCAAGATCAGATATTACTGGTGTAATGAGTTAGGATATCTAGCTAGAGATTGTCCTCAACTCAGGGATGGATGAGGGCTACTGCAGCAACGGTCAGTAGTGAGTCAGAGAATAATGTTCTGAAGATATCTGAGGAGGTTTCTACTTCTTTCCAATAGTAGATTTTAGATTCTGCATGCACCTATCATGTATGTTGCAGAGAGGAGCAGTTTGACTCTCTAGAGAGCAGTAAGGGTACTGTTCATCTATCGGATAGATTGAGCTATGAGATCCGATGCATCAGAACAGTCAGCTGAGGATACATGATGGTACAGTAAGGAGATTGGAGAAGGTCTGATACATATCTGATTTAGACCGAATCTTATCTCATTGAGCAGACTAGATTCAACCGACTACAGGTGGATAATTGATGGAGGAATCTTGAAAGTCATGCATGACGATAGGGTTATTCTGCAGGAGAAGAAGAGGATGAGAGAATATTACTACATGACGAGAAGCCTAGTGCGAGATGGAGCTTTCGGAGCCATGAAGAGCCTAGAGCGAGATGGAGCTCCAGATGGAGGTCGATCGGGCATGAGATGCAAGACTTGGAAGGATAAGAGATAATATCACAGGATGAGATTCCTATTACCGCAGGAGGATATCTCGAGCTGATCTCAGGTCAGGAGGAGCACAGCATACGATGGAGATGGGATCGAGTAGTCTGATTTGACTCTCATTTTTATCCATCCATGATCAGCAGGCGATTGCCTCAGAAAATGGAAGCGAAGAGATCTAGAAGCTCTTAGAGTTAGGAGGAGGCCAAATATCGAGTCGAGATGAAGATTATTGAGATTTGATGTCTCGAGATTCGACCCATAAGAGCCTACAACGAGATCCAGGATGATGAATAGAGTCCAATGAGTCTAAGAACAGTCAAAACAAAGTCCAGACGGAGGAGATATACGTGAGAGTAGCACAAAAATAGGTGGCATGGCCCACGGGGCGGCAAAGGTCATGGTAGGCCAACGAAGGCCACGGTAGTGCAACCAGGCCCGACAGTGCAGCCCAACATGTGGACGTGCGGGCACAGTCTGGGCCCAAGCATGCATGCTTAAACAAATGTGACAGCATGTGATGTACCATGATCCACCACGGACCATGGTCCACCATGGACTGCGGTCCATGGAGAGGCATGTGGACCGCATGCCAGTTTCTCTGGTGTTCATGCGGTCCACGATAGACCAATGGCATTTCAAAGGGTGTTTCTCATGATCTTTGGGAATTTTTGTGGATTGGATGATCAGATGCATGATCGGATGACAACTGGGGGCTTACGGGTGCAATTCGATAGTTCAGAAGGTTCTGGGGTGCTACCAAGAGTCCTATTATGCCTTAAACTCATAATTGAACATGGATTTTGGCCTTTAAGAGGCTTGTGGCAAAACAGAGAGCACCTATGGCCTGTGATGAGTTTGGTGGAGATCTGTGTGTAGCAACCAAGAGACAGGGAGTCAGGTAGCAGGCAGCAGATCCTAAAAAGGCATCGATAGAGAGCAGGAGCAAAGGGCTCAAGTAGACTGTCAGGCATACAACAGCATCGTTTCAGGGATTCAGGGGGTCTTATTAAGAGAGAGAGCTTTTGTGAGGGAGAGCTTCTTGTGAGAGAGAGAGATTGAGTGTATGAGAGCAGAGGATATGATCTCTTCTTATAATTTTCTCTGTTTCATCTTGAAGCTTGCATATCCTATGGAGGCGAGCCTTTTGGTTGATCCACATATTTGATTGTATTTTTTTTTATTTCTTCTTTCTTCCTACTACACCGAGCAGTATCGAAAAGGTCCTGTGGTGATGATGTCCTGATCAGACATCCCTAATATTTTTCTGTGGCAATGCTCAAGTCTATTTAGATTATGCTTGCGATGGTGACATATTTTAACTATGAAATCTGGCAAATAGATATGAAAACTATTTTTTTTAAATAAAGAGCTAGAAGAAGAGGTATATATGATACAACCTGAAAGGTTCACATCCATAGATGAATCAAAGGTGTGCAAGCTTTCGAGATCCATTTATGGATGGAACAGGCATCTCGAAGTTGAAATATACATTTTGATAAGACGATCAAAACATATGGGTTCCTTAAGAATGGAGAAAAACCATGCATCTAAAAATGGACTAATGATTCTGTAGTCATATTCTTTGTGTTGTATGTGGATGACATTCTCTAATCAGGAACGACGTTCCTGCATTATAGAAAATAAAAATTTGACTGTCATCTCAGTTCTCTATGAGAAATTTGGGAGAAATATCCTATATCCTAGGGATAAAAATCTGTAGAGATAAATCTAAAAGATTGCTTGGGTTGTCCTAGTCTACATACATTGATACTGTGCTGAAGCAGTTCAGCATGAAAAATTTCAAGAAAGACTATCTTTGATAGGCGATGGAATTTCTCTCTTAAGAAGGATTGTCTGATAAATCCTGAAGAAAGAGAGCATATAAGTAGAATTTTATATGCTTCGATAGTGGGATCTAGTATGTAGCCATGGCATATACAAGATCAGATATTGCTTACTCACCAGGGATAGTGAGCAGGTATTAGCCTGATTCGAATGAGAACCATTGGAAGGTTGTAAAAATTATCCTCAAGTATTTGAGAATACTAAGGACCAATGGTTCACTTATAGAGAATCTAACTTGAAACTTGTGAAATA
This sequence comes from Elaeis guineensis, assembly GCF_000442705.2. NCBI lineage: Eukaryota > Viridiplantae > Streptophyta > Magnoliopsida > Arecales > Arecaceae > Elaeis > Elaeis guineensis. The sequence goes on from NC_026001.2 coordinate 29,095,922, forward strand.
TACTGATTTTAATTTTCAGTTAGATCATGATGATAGCAAAACTGTATCAGATTATATCTTTACCCTGAATGGAGGAGCGATCTGTTGGAAAAGTTCCAAGCAGCACAGTGTAGCTGATTCTGTTTGCAAGGTGGAGTACATTACGGCATCCGATGCTGCCAAAAAAGTTGTCTGATTATGGAGTTTATCGCGAGCTTAGAGTGGCACCCTCCATTGATGGTCATGTTCTACTGTACTGCGACAGCACTGGAGCATAGCTCAAGCAAAAGAATCAAAATCTTATCAAAGAACCAAGCATGTTCTGCATCGCTATCATCTTATCCATGAGATTATGGATGAGGTGACATCGAACTTCAAAAAATCGACAGAAAAAAAAATCTAGCCAACCCATTTATTAAAACCCTTGAAATCAAGGAGTTTGATAATCACAAGTGGAAGATGGGTATTAGATACTGTTTCGATTGGCTTTAGTCCAAATGGAAGTTATTAAAAAATATATCTTAAAGCCAATTATCTATTTTAAATAATTATGCTATTTATAAATGGTATATGAATTATAAATTAATAAAAATTATTTAGTATTTTCATCATAAATTGTGCATCTTCTTCATTGAACTCCTATGTTATGATGAAGTCTTTAGAACTACTTTCAATCGATAAAAAAGAATTTATCGTGTAGTTCTTAAACTTGTTTGTGATCAAATGATGTTTATTATTAGGACGATAATGTTTATCAAGTATAGGTTGTTGTGTGCCATATGGTTTGGTTGTCCTCTTAATCAAAGAGTGTGGAGACACTGGTATGGCATGTAGGAGAAATACAAAGTACATCTCACTGAACATGACCAACTATGGAACACTCTACTATCAAGAGTAGTTTACGAAGGATATGGATATAAGTGTTCCTCCGACCTGAAATTACTATGATGACTTGCAAGCAACTCATTGTGTTTTGATGTCGAACCATCTAAATTTCTAATTCAGTGATGAAAATTTCTGAACACAAAATCAAGTACTTGCGAAGTTGGTGTGTGAGTCAAAATAGATTGAGTGCTCCTGATTTTAGGAGATAGTGCTGCATTTGTTTTAATTCAGCAAAACCGTGATTAGGATAGTCCTTATGAGGAGTCACAGGATTTATGAGGTTAAGACACATTATTGATGTACTGATCAAGAATTGATAGTTTAACTCTGAAGTCATCCTGAGTATTCAGGATCAAAAAGATGAATTATATAGTATCATATGTCAAAGATTCTTGAATATTGCTTTGCAATCATTCGGCCTATCTGGATATCATGTATCATTGGTAGATGGTCACTTTGATTAGTATAAAATTTATTTTGTGCTACCGACTTAGGTTCAAACCTATGGGGTCACACATAAAAGAAGTTTCTATCTGATCAGATGGCTGATAATGATTGAGAATCGTTCAAGGTATAATCGTCAATATAATTGATGATTAACTTTATGCAAAAGTTATGATAAAATAATTCGCTAAAGATTAGTGAATTATAGAAGAATTAATTATTAATTGATTAAGTAATGAGATTTAGATTAAGTCTAATTGAATTAGATTCAATTAGGTCAATCCAATTAGGTTATAAGATGACCTAATCGCTAAGGGAGATTGATTCTGATTTCATCAAGACTTGAGCTCGATTAATTTTTGATTGGATTAGAATTTAATTAAGTTGATTTGGTGGTTAATTAGATTAGGTTCAGTTATCTAATTGGGTCTAATCTAATTTTATTTGGATGAAGACCTAATTGGATGAACCAAGAATCCAAATTAGTTTGGACTTCTCTAGCGCCAACCCCTTGACCATGCCAAAAAGTTTTCACTCCCTCTCTAGTTTTGTGTGAAGGATTTCTATGCACATTGCTCCCTTGTTGCCCACTTTGGATAAGGGTTAGGTTAGTTAAAGTTTGAATTTGATTTAAACTTGAATTTTGAATTCAAGTTCGAATTGGCTATGAATTCAAATTTAACTACCCTAACCCTATCTTATCCCAACCTCTTTTGGATACCAAAAATAAATATGCTATTTTTTGGCATGCGTCAGAGATCTGAGAGATATTTGAAGGCGTGTTCCATCGAGAGAGAGTTTTCTCTGAAGAAAATTGGGGCGTGGGCTCTTTTGGGCGTGGGTCTTTCGGCGTGTATACCCTAGGGTTTCTTTCTAGGATTTTTGGGAAGAGAGAAAATGAGAGAAAAGTGTCTCCTCATCGCCTTTCTTCCTCCACCTCATCACCTCCAAACATCCTCCTTCACCTCTGGAAGTGTCCGAGAGATCGAAAGGAGTTCAATCAGCCATTAAAGAAGGTCTCTGCGTGAGCTAGAACTCCCGAGAGATCGGTCACAACAGGGCTTCATATGGAGTCCTGTAGAGATTGGACATTCTGTGCATCTGTTGCACATCAAGAAGAACCTATTACCATAGTTTTCAGTTGTGATGATCTTCTACCCACACTCAGATATCAGGTTTTGAACTCATACATATTGTAGATGTGATCTACCGCATGCATTGATGTGATCTATGCTTGCTGGTTTTTCTCATTTCAGATTTTATATATGTATTATATCATATCATAGGTCCTAGTGTTGGTGTTTTTTATCTAATCATATGCATGATATATTAATGGGATTAATCTATATGTCTTCCATTGTATAAAATTTCAAAAAATTTATGAAATTGCATGCATGAAATGCCTACTATTTCCATCAAGAGGTTCCCCCATTTGAAGGAAGATGCTGATGATCTCCTGATGATGGATAAGATGGCACCACCACATTATAGAAAAATATTAGGTCGACATCAATCTCAAAAGGCAGAGAGGTCCATTCATATAGGAGCCAGACCTGGGTGCCTTCAACTACCCCCACCGACCATGCGATAGTGTCATAGTGGGAGTGGTCTCGAGGACCATGCCATATAGTGATCAAACTCCTAACCATCCATACCAGTAGGTTATCATTATTAGGGAGTACCAACATTAAATGCTTCGCATGCCTGAATCCTAAGGGACGTGACCCTTTGGTGTACGATCTATCAAGATATTCAGATCTACCTCAAGCCTTGGACATCAATCCTGGCAAATCACTGATGACAATGAAGACTATGAGATATTCAAAAGCCAAACTGAACCCTTGTGACTGGATCGATGGATCGATCCTTCAAAAATATCTTGGCTTAGGCCAAGACCTCTAAAATACTAGTCGGCAAGGTGCCGGCGATGAGGAGATATCTTGACCCAAGTTAGGACCTCCACAAGTAAACTTTGGAGATATCTCGGCTCAAGCTGAGATCTTCAAATATCAGTTGAAAATGATCCAATGATGATAAGGATATATCCTAACCCAAGTTAGAACATCCATAAATGAGATACTTGGAATTGATCTAAGAATATAGCTGAAGTAATCGACTTGGCAGATTCTGTCTAACTAAGTCGAAGTAAAACTTAGGAATCTGCATCCGAAAAGAATATGACCTTAGAAGCAGCTCACATCAGAAAGGGACAACCTATGGATAAGGCGACCATACCCCAGACAATGAGGAGATATACAACCCAAGTTAGGACCTTGACAAGCTAAGGTCTCAAAATTAATCCGATGACATTTAGGATAGAGTCAACTGACAAAATGATTTGGTAAAAATATAGCCTAAATGATCAATTTGGAACAAGGCCTTGAAATTCTTAATCGGGTAACATACGACCTCCTATCGATGAGAATTAAATCACATCGGTGACTTTTCAATGACAGTTGAATAAGTTCAGACTTCATCTAAGGTAAATGATTTTGTAGAGATCTAATGCCTAAGTCAGGAGAAACTTTGGCTGAAAGACATCAACAACTTAGGAAGCATTCAGACAAAAGGTGCAAATGATGCAATAATACTTTTTATTCATTTCATATTTATAAAAGGTGCCGAAAGAGGGCACCAAGGAGCAAAACATAAAAGATGAAGATCTAGTCTTCATCTAAAGAAAACCCCTCCAACTTTCTCATAGCTATTCTTGGGGTAGAGGTGCTTCAGATCTATCTTTGGAATCATGCACTCCAAGCGAGCCTTGCAATCTTTGAAGCCCTCAATGAATCCCACCATCGATACCCCAACGAGCTCCTCCTTGAAGTCCTGCAAGGTCCTGTACTCTTCAATGTAGCAGAGTTTGGCCTCGGCAAAGGCCTCTACCACAGTGCTGGAGTGCACCATCCTGCTAGCAGGAGAAGTGGACCTCATCGATCCCTCTGGAGCTTTCACAGGAGGCAGGGCTTGGCCAGACACAAATTACTCCGGTTGAGCCCCGTTTGCCCTTTTGGATGAAGACTCTCTACGTGTGGCGGCCATTTTCTCCTTCAAGACCCACTGCACAAGAAAGCTTTTCTTAACGAAGTTTAAGTTCCTTGGAAGCCATTAGTAAAAGTCTTGTTGGAAAAAAAATATAACGAATAGAAAAATTCATTGGGAAAAGATAATTTTTTTATGACAATAGTTGTCCCATTGGAAAAAACTATGTTTATGATGAAAATAAATATGTTGGGAAAGAATAAACTTTTTTACCACGACTTTATTATTGTTGAAAATAATTAAAATTTTTGCCAACGGATATTTATTCATTGGCAAAAGTTACGAGCATCTAAAAGGTTTATTACCAATAAATGTAGTCCGCTAGGAATGAATTTTTTTATTTAAGAAATATATCTAAATCATAAACCTACCAATATATTAAACAAAAGTTAATTATAAAATTAATATTTAATTAGTTAGTAAACATTTGCTTGCAAATGCTAAAAGGATGTTCAAAATAAAAACTCAGAATTTAATTAATAAAACCATAATCAAGGTACATAAGGTTTAATCAAATTACACAACTTATTCCACTATGGACATACTACAAGTTATTTACATACACTCATCAACATAACGTAACTTGTAACCACCAAAAGACAGGCTAAATTCCAATAGAACAAAAAAGAGTTTTATTTGCATTATGTGACATTTCAGCCATAAAGATGCCCGCAACCAAAAAGATGTCTTAAGCCGTTCCTTTGCTCTCCTCGCAACAGCTCCAACTACATCCAAATCAAATAAATATGCAAATTAATCTTACAGAATTCATGTAATTAACCTTTAAAATGACATCTTATAAAATTCAAAAGCTGAATGTATATGGAGTAAAAGAAGAAGAAAGGGGAAGTAGGACACCTGAACCATTTTCTTGCAATGTCATAGGAACCTGGATAGATAGACAGGTGATGAAGGTCTCTGATTTATTTTTTAGTTTATGCTTTTCATAAATTCTAAAATTATCATAAGATGGGATAACAGGTTGGAGGATTGGAGATTTGGCAGTGCTTGGGTCTCCTTGCATTTGCAAACCTCCAAACATAGAAATCGACAATAGAAGAAGAAAAGAAAGCACTGAAACAGCCCCCTTATAAAATCAAATCAAAGCATGGAAATCAAGAATAGAAGAAGGAATAAAAAAACATCGACAGCCCATCATCCAGCAGCCTTTCTCCTCCAGTGGAGGACGTGAAAGAGGACTTGCTGGATGAAGGAACCCTTCTCCGATAGCATTTCACCTTCTATCTTGCCAGATTCATCAAAGAAATCACTAAAAAATTAGGAAAAAAATCTTAGCGAGGAACTCACGAGGGGCACGGTGCTACCAATGCTCAAGCACCTTCACAAGGGTTATGGCTGCTAACGCTCATCCACCTTCACGACGGTTGTGGCCACCGGCGCTCAATCTCCTTCACGATGGGTAGCCGGCGAGATGCCTCTTTAAGCTAGGATTTTTTATTTTAAGGAAATGGATGGAAAGAAGATGCAATGCAGTCATATAACATGGTTTTAATCATGGGAAAAAAGCCTTTAGGCGGGCCACACTGGCGCCAACAAAAAAAAAAAGGCCCATTTCCATCATTTTATACCAACAGTCCATCGGAAAAAGATTTTTTTCTACCACGATTATCCCTCGTCCATCGGAAAAAATGACACATAACAATATTTTCCCAATGAAGACCAATATTTGTTGGAAAAAACTATTTTTTCCTATGCATAATTTGTTATCCATGGGGAATGATTGCCGTAAATACCTCTTTTTCTTGTAGTGCATAGTAGCAAGATGATAGTAGGGAGAATGTTCCTCAATAGATACAGTGAAATTCTATAAGGCAACCGACCTATTTATAGGTCTCAAACAATGCACATCTAGCTGTTATGCAATCAGGTCATGCCACTTGGCTAATCTTGAAGTGGCTTGCAATGCGACCCTTTATTGCACTCTTATCCACCTAAAATCCTAAGGGATAATTCATGAAGATCGCTTTGGAACATACCACAAAATGCCATGTGGCAAGTTTGGATTGGATCGGAGATGATCTCCAAGGACATTCTCTCGAAAACATTCCTCCTAAGCGGCCCAAGTCATAAGGCGATATGCCGATAAATGCAAAAGAAAATCTGACCACAGATTGGAAGATTGACCTCTTGGAGATATCTCGATTCCAATTGAGACCTCCAAAGCTTGGGCCAATGTAGCACCAACGATAAGAAAATCCTAGCCCAAGCTTGGATCCCCATGAATGAAGTCCTTGGAATAGATCCGACGACATGACTGGAGTCTTTAGCTCGGTAAACTCTCTCTAGTACCATTCATAAATCCACATCGAAAATCTACATTGGGAACCTATGCAAACTTGATGGCTTGGGAAAATCTCAAACCTGAGAAAACTTCGGGAAACTACTTCGACTCCCTTTCGGCGATGTCTTTGAACCACTGAAACTAAGAGACGAGCCAAGAATCATCTAGAAGATCAAACATCCATCGAAGCTCATGACTTAGAAAATTTTTTCTTGAGATGATAGAATAACAAGACATCGGACTTCAAAAAGTAAGATCATCTCATTGTATCATTAAAGTTTAGTTACAAAAACTGCCAAAAGCAAGTACAACAAGCAAAGTTAAAAGCAAAAGTACAAGAACTCAAGACTTATCGAACCACATCTCAACATCGACATGGGTCACCAATTCGACAGCTTGGGCTTCTACTGCGGTCGACTTGACAATAGGACCCTTGGTAGAGGTTGACTCACCGATTGCGGGCTTGGCTATAGCTAGCCCTCAGCTCTGGCAGGCTCCACATCAGGGGCGATCGGTCCCTCACCGTGTTGTGGATCTTCTTCCCTAACATCAATGTAAGGATCGAGTCGACCAGCATCAACTTCAAGAAAGAAGTGTGCCATCTGAGTCTTTCAATCATTGAAGCTGTAGTCATAAACGGCCGAAGAACCTTCGAAAACTTCCGTTGTGAACTTTGCTGAGGCCTTATGCTTTTCAATGGTCTTTAGCTTGGCTTCGGCAACTTCTCTTGCCTTATCGGCCCTTAGTTGAGCTTCCAACAACTTGACCTTCTCTTTCACCACCTGAAGCTCCACCTCAAGCTCAGTAACTCTATTCTGTTGTGCCTCCACGAGCCCACGTTCTGTAGAGAGGAAGCCCTCGAATTGGGTAACCCATTCATTGGTGGCCAAGAGATTAGACTGGGCTCAAGAAGCATCGGATTGAGCTCGGGAAGCAGTATCTTCTATAGCCTTCCTCCAGGCCTCGATTGTCTAGATGTCCCTTTTCCAACTTTCCCTTTACTCAGTCCAGTTGGATGATGGCTTCACCAAGTTGGGCCATATGGTACATTAGTTGCAAGAGAAAATTGAAGTTAAAGAACTCCAAAAAGAGAGGAAGAAATGACTAAATCAAGACTTGCCTTCAGTATGTCCTCAAATGAGGTGGACAGGGCCTTATCTGGTGGTCGAGCCTTTGTTTTGGCCCAATCCGTCGGTAGTAGCATCACTTTCATAACTTCCTGAGCAGGCTATTGATTATGAAGGGCTGAGTCATTCCTCCAAAACCTCCTCGTCGTGGTGATGAACTCCTCATCATCCATCGATGAGGAGGGCCCCACCCTTTGCTGGGTCATGAAGTTGGGGCATGGGGGAAACTGAAAATGACCTTGATCAGGCTAGCGATGAGGATTGAGGGGTGGGTGGAGGAGACTCTGCCCAAAAAGGCTCCATAGCAATCGAAGGGGCTGTCGGTAGGGGCATTGCAATGATGACCCCTTGTGTGTCACCCATGTTGGAAGTCCCAACCGACCTAAAGATAATAGGTGGGATCGAGGTCAAAGAAGTCGTCAGTCTTATCCTCTTCAGAGCACCTCTCTCCAAGTTGGAGCTCGGCCTCTTCTTCTTGAAGGACATTCTGATCTCCACAAGTATAGGCACATTGCTGCAAAATCAAAAATGATGAGATATTATCAAATCGGCTAAACAAAGATTGAGTAACCAACAAAACAAAATAATAGACTCGAACGTGCCCCAAGGAAGGGCTAGACTGAGGTCGATATTGTAGAGCATCTGCTCGGCCATGAGATCACTCAACTTCGGCACTTCTATGTTAAGTAACTTTTAGAGATTGTCCTCATCTCCAAGGAGGACTGACTTCTTGTTCGGAGAAAGCCTTGGATCACTCCAAATCCAATCAAAGCCCTAGGAAAGATCGGATGAAATGAGGAAGAATCCACCCTTTCAGTCATGAACAAAATAATAAAGACCCTCAATGAACTTGCATACATGATAAGGACTAAAATACCACAACCTTTTATCATAAGGGTGCCTCTTCAGGATAAATAACACCCTGAAGAGAGAAGTCCTCGGATGAATAGCAACCTAGTTATAAAGAATAATAAAGATGGAAATCATTCAAGTGGAGTTCGGGGTGACCTGGTATGGAAGAATTTTATAGTAGTCAAAAAGGTTGGAAACAAAGGAATGGAAGAGTTGTCGAAGGCCCACTCGGAGAGTTTCCACATAAAGATCTACTCGACCCTTTGAAGCCAATGAGACATGATCTTTTGATCGCTATCGTAGGTGGTCAGAAGTAAACCTAATTCAGTACTATATAGTTAGGGTGAATCCAAGTCATATCCGTAGGGATCAGAGGGCTAAGATGCAATTAACTAAGTAAAAGAGAAATTTTGGATTCTTAAAAGTAGATAGTGTTTTAATTAAAACTAACTTAAATCAAAGGTGAAATTGAGAGAACTAGATAATGAAAAAAATATCTTCAGATTTTCAAATGATTATAGACATAAATTTTGATATTTGTTCTTATCTAAGCAATTAAAATTTATAATCGATTAGGAGTTTTATAAATAAATTTCTAACATAGGCTATCTTATCGAGTACGAACCATATCCTGTCAAGATCATGGCCCGTCTCATAAGTATAGGCTATCCAACGATCAGATTGTACAGATCCGAATAGGTTATGTAAAGATCAAATCCTAGAATAGGTTATTTTTGCTGAGCATGGATCATATCCTATCAAGATCATGATCCATCCCATAAAAAAAATTGAATAAAATTTGAAAGCATTTTAGTAATTGTAGAGAATAAAAAATAAATACATAAAATTATGTAAAGACATCTGTACTCTCCTACAGACTGCATCTTAGCCAAGCATGACTCGAACTGGATACATCTTTTGGAAGATTTAGAATCCTGTCACAGCACCTCTTCTTCCTGAAGTGCTCTCCTTTTTCTCCACTCTCTCTATCTCTCAAATCCTAAAATATAATCTAAAAAAATAAAAAAATAATAACTTCTGCGGTTGCCTACTACCTCCTCCTTGTTGCCCACGACCTCTCTTTCAATAGGGCTCCAAACTGCATCCAAAATACATGGAATCAGCATCCAGATCATGTGGAGTGCCAAAGCCCTTCGATCAAGATCAAATGAGTGGAAATCAGCTTCATCATGCCTCAAATCATATCGAAATCATTTTTAACCATCCAATCACGCTATCAGAAGATTTTGGACTATCAGATTGCATAAAAGCCTCTCCCAAACTTCATTCTTCAGTCGGCAACAGATCCTAGCCACTTGATCGTGCGCAGGATAACTTCCAACTTCTTGATCGCATCCAAATAAGTGGGCTACCATCGATTAACATGGAAACCCACTTTCCTGGCCGTTTGATCCCATGCTCCATGCAGCCTCAGTCGTAGGATGGCGCAAACCCATCTAAAACCCCATGCACCGTGATAAAGATTGATGGGAACTGTTCCCATAAGCTACATGTGAGCCCGACGCTCACCAATCCATACATCGTGCAGTAGACCATGCCTCCTATTCCATGAGCCATGCATGGACCGCATGGCTAATTTCTGTGCACCACCCGTGAGCTGCATGGTTGTTTTGGACTTTTGTGCTTTGGCTTTTGTGCTTTGCACTTTTGGGCCCCTTTTGGACTGCCTGCGAATTGGGCTCTTTGTAACGGTGAGCATCTTTCCTACAAAATGTAAGAGAAAGCATCAATTTCTAAAGAATAAAAATGAATTAATCTATAAATTGATGCTTCTATTGATATGTTTATGGTACTTATCACACTCTAGTTTGGTTAAAGAGAGGGAGTATCTGATAGCCATTAGACGATCTAATTTGTAGGATAGCTCATCAAATTTGTAGTAGAGATCCATCAAATCTATAGTAGAGATCCATCAAATCAAAGATGGAGAGGGAGTATCTGATAGCCATTAGACGATCTAATCTATAGGATAGCTCATCAAATCTACTATAGAGATCCATCTCGGATTGTTCTGATTATTCAGATATGCAATCAAGGATTATAGATCAAAGCAATCTTTTTTTGATTTTTTTCTTGAAGAATGATGTTGGTGCAAAAATCCGCTTGCGCCGGAGAAGCTGGAGTCGGAGAAGTCGCGGTCGCCGCCGGGACCTGCAAAGGAAGTCTAAACCGGAGGTGGGGTTGCTCCGGCAAGACCCTCCGACGCTCAAGTCAGTTCTCTGCCTCAACAAGAATGGAGTGCTCGAACGGAGAATTTAGCAGAGTTTTGAGATGAAAAAATGAGCTTAGAGAATAACGTATCTGGGTCCCTCTTTTTATAGGCGGAGGAGGTAACGGATTGATGGCGACGTTTGTAACCGCCTGGTAGTGGGCCGCCCACAATCAGGAGGAATTTATTGCGAAGGGTAGTGGAGCGGAATCGTGGCTATCGCCGTAGCTCGCCACGTGGAATCTGTTGCAGGTAGTAGAGTCACGCAGCACCCGCCGCAGGGAGTGGAGCAGAATCATGACCGTTGATACAGCCTGTCAGAGAGTAATGGGGTCACGTAGGGTCCGCCGCAGGGAGTGGAGCAGAATCATGGCCGTTGATATAGCCTGTCAGAGAATAATGGGGTCGCATAGGGTCCGCCGCAGGGAGTGGAGCAGAATCATGGCCGTTGATACAACCTGTCAGAGAATAATGGGGTCGCATAGGGTCCGCCGCAGGGAGTGGAGCAGAATCATGGCCGTTGATACAGCCTAGGAATGCAGATCCATCGGCTGAAGCTCGGCAGTGATCGAAGCTGATGACGGAGTTCGGCTCCCGTAGGAGTCCGGACGAAGTCTGTCTGCAGCCGTTGGAGTTGAGGACGAAGCCCGACTCCCGTAGGAGTCCGGGCGGAGTCTCCCTACGATTAAAGTCAAAGGATCGGTCCGACTCCCGTAGGAGTCCGGACGGAGTTTACCAGCGGTTGATATTGAGGACGGAGCCCGGCTCCCGTAGGAGTCCGGGCGGAGTCCACTTGCGGTTGAAGTTGTTGGCAGAGTCCGGCTTCCATAGGAGTCCGGACGAAGTCTGCTTGCAGCTGTTGGAGTTGAGGACGGAGCCCGGCTCCCATAGGAGTCCGAGCGGACCTCCCTGCGATTAAAGTCAAAGGAGAGGTCCGACTCCCGTAGGAGTCCGGACGGGGTTTACCAGCAGTTGATATTGAGGACGGAGCCCGGCTCTCGTAGGAGTCCGGGCGGGTCCACTTGCGGTTGAAGTTGTTGGCGGAGTTCGGCTCCCATAGGAGTCCGGACGAAGTCTGCTTGCGGCTGTTGGAGTTGAGAACGGAGCCCGGCTCCCGTAGGAGTCTGGGCGGACCTCCCTGCGATTAAAGTCAAAGGAGAGGTCCGGCTCCCATAGGAGTCCGGACGGGGATTACCAGCGGTTGATATTGAGGACGGAGCCCGGCTCCCGTAGGAGTCCGGGCGGAGTCCACTTGTGGTTGAAGTTGTTGGCGGAGTCCGGCTCCCGTAGGAGTCCGGACGAAGTCTGCTTGCGGCTGTTGGAGTTGAGGATGGAGCCCGGCTCCCGTAGGAGTCCGGGCGGAGTCTACTTGCTGTCGAAATTATCGGCGGAGTCCGGCTGCTGTAGAAGTCCGGACGCAGTCTGTCTGCAGCTGTTGGAGTTGAAGCTCGGCTCCCGTAGAAGTCCGGGCGGAGTCTCCCTGCGATTAAAGTCAAAGGAGAGGTCCGGCTCCCGTAGGAGTCCGAACGGGGTTTACCAGCAGTTGATATTGAGGACGGAGCCTGGCTCCCGTAGGAGTCCGGGCGGAGTCTACTTGCAGTTGAAGTTGTTGGCGGAGTCCGGCTCCCGTAGGAGTCCGGACGAAGTCTGCTCGCAGTTGAAGTTGTTGGTGGAGTCCGGCTCCCGTAGGAGTCCGGACGAAGTCTGCTTGCGGCTGTTGGAGTTGAGGACGGAGCCCGGCTCCTGTAGGAGTCTGGGCGGACCTCCCTGCGATTAAAGTCAAAGAAGAGGTCCGGCTCCCGTAGGAGTCCGGACGGAGTTTACCAGCGGTTAATATTGAGGACGGAGCCCGGCTCCCATAGGAGTCCGGGCGGAGTCCACTTGCGGTTGAAGTTGTTGGCGGAGTCCGGCTCCCGTAGGAGTCCGGACGAAGTCTGCTTGCGGCTGTTGGAGTTGAGGATGGAGCCTGGCTCCCGTAGGAGTCCGGGCTGAGTCTACTTGCTGTCGAAATTATCGGTGGAGTCCGGCTCCTGTAGAAGTCCAGACGCAGTCTGTCTGCAGCTGTTGGAGTTGAAGCCCGGCTCCCGTAGGAGTCCGGGCGGAGTCTCCCTGCGATTAAAGTCAAAGGAGAGGTCCGGCTCCCGTAGGAGTCCGGACGGGGTTTACCAGCTGTTGATATTGAGGACGGAGCCCGGCTCCCGTAGGAGTCCGGGCGGAGTCCACTTGCGGTTGAAGTTGTTGGCGGAGTCCGGCTCCCGTAGGAGTCCGGACGAAGTCTGCTTGCGGCTGTTGGAGTTGAGGATGGAGCCCGGCTCCCGTAGGAGTCCGGGCGGATCTCCTGGGGCCGATTCCGCTGAGGACTTCGGCTGTGGGTATTTTATACCCAACACCAGTCCCCCTACTTTCGAGTTTGAATTTCAAACGAGGGAAGTACAGAGAGAGAGATGGGCACAGCCGAAGCCGTCCCTTCGAATCCTGCGCACTGCCACCCCCAGATATTTTGGCATTAAATGTGTACATATCGGAGCTCTTTTTCTGGTTAAGGTGACCTGAAGAGTCTTTTCGAAACTCCCGTCGAAACGCGATCCCAAACGTCGCGCTACGAAAATCCACGAACGGTCAATCCTTGAAAGCAGTGCGGGGGACATGCGGAACACATGGCGTGCATCAGTTGGCCCAGGTGCGCCCGCTGCCATAACTGCGCTAAGATTCGCTGGCTATTTAAACCCCCTACTCTTTCTTCAGGGTTTCATTCTGCCGAGAGGACGGCACTTTTCTTTCGCCTGAGAGCCTAGCTACTCAGCTACTTCCCCCGCACCGATCCTTGCCGTCTTCAGCCCCCCCAATCCTTCTCTAAGGGGTTCTCACGCCATGTCCTCTACCCCGGAGGCCATCCTTGAAGGGATGTCTAGGGCTTGGAGGAAGGCGAGGAGGAGAACAGCGGCCGGTGAGGATCCCTGTCGTTTCAAAGGGGGCTCAAGGAAGAATTCTTTCAACAGCAGGGGTTTAATAACGGGGGCCGTCGGTAAAGTTATTCTGCCCGAGAATTTCGGAGTAGCAAGGCGGGGTGATACCGGTCAAGAGGGCAGAGCTGTCGTCACAAGCTGTGGCGGGATCCTTGATGCCGTCGGAGCCGAGGGACCAGAAGCGGTCGGCGTCGACGGTGGGGCAGTGGAATTTGTTGCGGGGACGGTGGAAGTAGCGCATGCCGACCTTGCCGGAGCATTTTGGGTGGCAGCTGTCGTGGAGCATTCGGAGATGGAGCGTATCTTT
>NC_026001.2:29110155-29190127 GCF_000442705.2 Elaeis guineensis
GTTATAGCCCAAACCAAGCCCACTAAAGCCATTAAACAAAAAAAAAAAAGAAAAAAGAAAACAGAGCAGGAAGACTCCCGATTGGAGTCTTCCTCTTCTCCGATCAAGAATCGGAGTCCTAGGGCCATTGAAAGACCCAGGACGAGCTCTATAAGAACCCTTCCCTCTCCTCTATGGGTAGACCCTTCCGTCGTCGTCGATTGCCAGATTTTTCTCCGATTTTTCCGTTTGAAGCCGTGACTCCTCGACCCGTGTTCGCCGCGATTTCTCGCCGGTGGTGGTCCCGGAGGTTGCGGTAAGGTCTCCCTCCTCTCCTCTCTTCTCTCCCTTCTTTCCCGTGCCTGTGTGCACGATGGCCGGCGACGGGTGTCGCCGGATTTAGTTGGAGAAAGAAACCCCTGTAAGCCGCCTCTTTCTCTGATTTTCCGGCGCCGACGGTCACGCCGACCGCCGCCTGGTCTCTCCGAACCCGGGAGAGTCGGCCGTTGCCGCCGGCCATCCGCCATAAGATGGCCGTGATCGGCCGATCAAGGCACGGGGACCTCTAGTCCCTGTTTCGGCCCAATGAAAGCCCGGGAAGAAAAGAAGAAGAAAGAAGAAGGAAAAGAAAAAGAAAAAGAAAAAAAAAGAGAAAAGAAAAAAGAAAAGAAAAAGAAGAAAAAGAAAGAAAAAAAAAGAAAAGGAAAAAGAAAAAAAAAAAGAGAGAAAGAAAGAAAGAAGAAGAAAGAGAAAATAAAATAATTAATAAATAATGAGATAAATAATAAAATATGAGAAAGAGAGTTTCTCTCTCTTCCCTCTCTCTCTTCAGCTTGAATTAGTATTTTTCTCTCTCTAGAATTGGATTTTCTCTCTCTACTTTCTCTCTCTAGAATTCTCTCTCTAGATTATCTCTCCTAAATTTCTAGAATTTTGAGAAGAATGATGATGAATTTAAATGATCCTCGTGATGGATTTTTGATCCGTGATCGTCGGACGGTACACCGACATCCACTTTGATCAGATCAAGCATTTTTAGATTTTATTTCTCATGATCTTATTTAATTATCCACATGATAATTTTAACATGATTTGATATGATCAATCAGAATTTGTTGAATCATATTGTCTGAAGAATTCAAGATGGATTTTCTCTCTCTAGAATTTTCTCTCTCTAGAATTTTTCTCTCTCTTGATTGATTCTCTCTCTAAAAAAAGGTTAGTGAATGAAGAAATTTCTTTTAATAAGTCTGATCTGATTCTAATGAAGAACCTTGATCCATGATTGTCAGACAACGTACTGGCACCCCACTCTAATCAGACCATGAATCTTTAGATTTGATCATCCATGATTTCCGATCTAGCCATGACTTGATTTGATCACATTGATTTCACCAATCGAGATATTGGACCCATCGTAATGTTGGATTATGTCACCTGATCAATTCGAATTGTACCTCATGAATTCTCTCTCCTCTGATTTTCTCTCTCCACTTGATTTTATGAAATCGATGAAGAAACCTTGGTCCTATCACTTCGAATCCGATTTGATCTGATAGTCAAACTTTGGATCGTTTAGGTCCTAATTAGATTTTGATTAGATGAAATTAGATGATCGGACCCAATCTAAACCGTTGAAATATAGAATTCGTATTCTTTCTAATTATTCAAATTGATTCTGTATAGGATTGTGGATGTTTGATCATGGGATATCGCGATATGATCTACGAACAGAATTTTTAGAAGAAAATTTATAGAATTTTATGGATTTATTGAAATGCGTTCGAGGTAAGTAATGTTTCACCTTTTCTAGATTCATCGGCAAATTATAGTGTATTCTTCTGATATGATTTGTGAAACGATGCATGAAATTGGATGAATGGTATTTTTGTTATGAAAATATCTTATTTGAAATGTTATGATGAAGCATGATTGAATATATTGATTTCATGATGCATTATATTGATTGATTTCGATACTACATGATTATATGTTTTATTATCGAAATTAGAATATGAAATATGATTTATGAAGAATTATGATATAAGAAACAATAAGAATTGACAACCTGACTATGTTGAGGACCCCGCCAACGGGGGCATATACGTTGGCAATTGACTGTCCTGAGAATTTGTGTCGCCAGTAAGACCAGCGACATGTCGCCAGATAGACCAGCGACAAACCGCCAGTTAGACCAGCGGTTCCAAAGGACTTGGCTGCCAGATGATTCGCAGCCCACCGCAAGCAGATACGCGGTATTATGACCCTGCCACAGGGATAATGTGGTCATAGCTCATGGTTGACGAAAAGAAATTGAAGAACAAAAGAAATTGAAATCCCGAAAGAAACTTGAAATTTTGAAAAAGAAATGAATTTGACATGAATTATATTGCATAATTGAAATTGATTTCGAATTGATGAACTCTATATGCTTATTTTCTATAAATGATTATTTACTTATATGCCTGATGAAATCTGTTGAGAAGTGATCGTTGCTTACTGGGCTGTCTAGCTCATTACCTCTTATTTTACTGTTTTTACAGATGTTGAGGAATTAAGATGATACAAGATATGAATAGAAGAGTGATCAGAAGCAGAATCTTCGTACTTTTATTTTAGGTTGGAAGGCTTATTGAATTTGATGCAAAGCCTTTGAATTATTGTTGAATTTATTAAGATATTAAAGAAAAAATTTAGATCGTTATATTTTGGATTTAAATTATTGACTAATTATTCCGCTGTTGTTTTAGGATAGTATGATAAGATGCCTTGCATGCTTATGGGAAGAGTTTTCTATGAGTATGCGGCGGTTGCCATGACCCTCGATTCACAATCTCGGGTCGGGGGCGTGACAGTATAATACTACATCCTTCTACCGTAATCCAGTACTACACCCATTATCCATCTTTGAATGGTGATGTGATGATGTGAAAAATCCTTGAAGGTCAATGCACCTATATCTACACTATTCTCTATCTTTCTTTGATCTATATCATTTTTTCTGGCTAATCGGATGTCGGTGGCATGCTTGTGTACAACAACCTCGTTGTATTGAAGACTTGATAGCTTTTTTCGCTTGCCAACTATGTTCCCTTACACTTGCTCGAATGGGACAAAAAAATATCAACACTATTATTATTATATTATATATGTCTCATTGTCCATTTATCATATTAAAAGCATTTTGCTAGTTTGATTACTAAACAAATGTTAAAATTTCATAGTGCTTTAACAAATTGAGTTGCCAAACAGCAAATAGCTTTTTGTTCAAAGCTCTACTAGCAAAAGCTGATCCAGAAGTGAGATTCGTGATATTTAGATGCTAAATTGGGTGTCAAACCTCTAGAGGTCATAACTTGACTGTATAATTCCTAATTGAGGTGATCTATTTTTTCTAAGATTTAAGTAACTTTTGAGTTTTATGATGTGGCTCCACCACTCAATGTGTACAGTGCAATAATTAATTGACCTAAATTTCATTATGTGAGCTCCAAAATAGGATGGTCAATTCAAAACTTTCTTTATAGGAAAGATTTCGACCAAACATAACTTTCAATGTAAGAAGAATTAGGTGGAGCAGTTGGATGCAAAATCGATATAGGAGTCGAGATATATCTTTTGTAGGATTTTGATTTTTTTTTTCATGTTTATTACACTAATTATGTCTATTTTGATAAAGCTGCATCTTATTTAAACTAGAAGGAGAATCCGACCCGAATTGTATAAAGATAGACCTTGCTCGCATCAATAGAGCTATATATTTCAATTTATTAATCATTAACAAAAGAAAAAGAGATTAAGGCCCTATTTTGTCACTTTTTCTATTTTTTCATAAATCTTCTAGATAGATTCAAGTTGAGCAGAAATTATTACTTTCTTACTGATTAAATCAAGTTGGCATCAGAGCCTTAATCCTCTGCACCTGTGAAGATCCTATTTTATGGTCTACACGCTCGAGTGATATAAGTAGACAAGAGAAGAGCTGCTAGTGCTTGAAGATCATCGAAGGATAAAAATAAGTATGACTACTAGTTCTACCTCGATAGATGATAAAATGAAGTGACCTCATATAATTAAAAGAAACGATTGTCTAACTTACCAAGATAGCATTTCAATTGGTGATGCCTTGAATACAAACACAAGCAACTAATATAGCAAAGCTATCTTCTATATCTAGAAATAAAGATTAATCATCTAGGAAGAAGGATGAGCAACCAAGAGATGTCTAGAATCCGTCTCTTAAATTTTTAGGTGGAAGCAACTAGTATAAATAGCAATTGCAATCAAGTTTGTGATAAAATTAATGAAAAAAAGTATAATTTAGAACCCTACTTTCACCAAACGTCTTGATTTTGTTATTCTTTTGAGACATTCAAGTTGAACAGGTTGAATCCTCGAGATTGGATGACAGTTCCAATATATTTTCATAATTTTTATGAGTTACACGAAACCACTCATGTCATTTGGCACCAAACGGGCTCCTCATTGCATGGCTCACAGGAGACCGTTACAAGACTTGAAAAGACTGAAAGATAGGCCGCAAGTGCTCATACGGATCGCTTTAGTGGCGAACATTCTAATGCTTTGGAAAATAATCACCTACTTCATGATTGGGCTGGTGCGATCCATTGCATTTTCCTTTCTAGAGTAGCTTGTCAACTCCTAATTAAGTTCCCTTGCCACGGTAGGGTGCACAGTATATATACATTTTTTTCTCCCTCAAAAAACTGATAAGAATCACATAGTGGCTCTATTTGTAAAGTATCATATAAAAAACTCTCTCTCCAATTTAAAGGATAAAAAACGTTGATTTGTTGGTAGCAGAATTTTCCCTGAATAAGCAACCGCATAAATTTATCAAGCAAAATTAATTTATAAACCTGTATGAAATGGTCCATTTTATGTATACACATCCAGTCAAAAATCTATCAACCATGGCATGCCTATTGAGAAATCATAGTTTTATATCAGATAGGTTCAGAACTCCTATGGTGGTTATACATTTTTGGGCCTATCTATCTAAACACCTAGTTTTTTAGACAGGATCTTAAGTTGCGTTTGGTGCACCGTCAGGTAATTTTGAAAGGTACTATAAATTGCCTATAAGATAGATTACTATCATTAAATTACTAGTAATGTTGATTACTGTATTTAGTACATGCAGATAATGTTGTAATAAAATTACTAAGAATCTCGATTAACATACTTGGTATGACAATCGGATTACGAGTAATGTAAAATCAAATTCTCAAATACCTCCAATAGTTTTGTCCGGGTACTGTTCTTTCTTCCTAACGAGAAGCAGCGAGAGTGGTGTGGGTGTAGTGGTGGCACAGAGAAGTAGTAGGCTCGGGATGTGGGGAATCATGGGTATTAAGGGAGAGAAAGAGGGGGGAGGGGGCGGGCATGCACAATGGAGCAATGGCGGTGGTGGAGACGAGTGCGGAGGAGTTACGGGGGGTGGTGGAGAATGAGGGTGGAAGAGTCACGAGCAGGCGGAAGGGCAGAGGAGCCACGGGTGCAGGGAGAGATGGAGGAGCCATGGATAGGCAGGGGACAGAGGAGTCGTAGGCAAGCGAGGGAGCGGAGGAGCTCCGGACAAGTGAAGGGAGATAGAGGAGCCATGGGCCAGGGGGGATGCATGAAGGAGCAGTGGGTGGGGGACACGCGCATGGCGGCGCCAGGGGAAAGGGTAAGGGGTTGGATAATGAATTTTATATAATTTTTTTGAGAGATAATTTTATTCAAAATTTTTGTTACAACATTATCAAAGAAGTGATAATCTGGATAGCCATCTCTCCCCAAGGCTATCTAGATTGCCTCATGGAAGGTAATGTAGATTGCCAAAACAATTTAGATTGCCACCCAAAAAATAGATCAAATGAAGTAATTTAGTGGATCCACTTTAGATTACCAGTAATTTAGATAGATTGCCATCTACCAAATGCAACCTTGATATGGTTCATAGCCCACCGATCCTTCCAGCTTACCAAAATCTCTACTCTCACTTACTAATCAACTTGTCGCCTACCATTTTGGACTTCATCCCTCGGGATTTGCACTCGAGAGAGGGAACTGAGGAATCATAGTCCCATATCATTCTTGTGGTGTTTAAATATTCATGGGTCTATCCATCTAAACTTTTGGATTTTCAGATAGGATCTTAACAATCGCAAGACATATTCTGATAAGTGCAGGGACCACCTTTAGTCTTAAGATCAAATACTCCTCAGCTTTTAGCAATTATTTCTTAATTTCTCAATTGAAAAAGAAAAAAACAACTACATCTGTTGTTTTCAATCCGAGCTAGGCTTTCCTCCACAATAGCGGTGGGCTCAAAGTGAACCATGAAAGTGGGGGAATCCTCAAATAGTGATGCCTAGCTTGACCCGGGTGGCCTGGTGGTGGTCCAGCATTGTTTCCTTTCACAGACAACGAAACACTTGGCTGGAGCCTATGGATTCGGTCATGGGTAGGCCCTTGTGGGGTGGCAGGAAGATATGAGCTGCTAAGTGCCAAGGAGTGCAGCCTATAAAGGGCCAAAGGAGAACACCTCACGCTTGGGCACGGTGTCATCTAACCTTTAACCCATTGCTCCCTCTCTGGCGTCCAAAACACTCAGAATAAGTTAGGCCTTGGCCGGGAGTCCGGCAATGGCCTTGTCCTGCTCTTCCTCCTCACGTGAATCCCACCCTGGTGCGGTCCCAAAGGTGAGGGTGCTTCTCGTTTTTGCCTTTTTATTGCTTTGCCGTATGGTCTTGGTTTGGTGCTCGACAAAGGACCCACGGGCAGCTCCCCACGCTTTGGTCCTGTCATTAGGGTAGTTATGGGCTCTGTCTGCTGAGGAGCAAAAGAAGCCCAACAAGGTCTCTCTCTCTCTCTCTCTCTCAACATGCAATCTAATCTCTTGGTAAGAAGCAAACAAATACTAAAGATCATGAAGGTGGAAAAAGTATATGAAAAATAACATTTAACATAAAGTTATGCCGGTCATTTTAATATATATATAGATGTAATGTTTTACAGCCTTTGCTTACCTATATATTATGGTACTGTTATAAAGTCCTTTACAGGACAATAGCGATAGAGTTATTGTTTTACTTTTTCATTGGTCATCAGATTAAGATGATATTTTAATTCAAATCCTGATGTTAGCAAAAGATTGGTATTTATTTTCATATAGTTCTCCACAAGAAAATTTGCTCTATAAACAGTGGCTTAATTAAATAACACCATTATATTTCTTTTTTTTTTTTTATAAGGATGAATAGAGGATCTTATAACAGTTCAAGGGTTTTGTTTTTTTAAAAACGGATAATAGTTGTTGGGTCCATTATGAAGAAAATTGAAATTTTGTTAAAACATCAACTTCATTTTTGTACGTGGAGAAAACATCACTTTCATTTTTTCATATTTTCTCTAGTAAATTATCCGTTCTTCAGTAACCATCTATATATATATATATATATATAGTTATTATGTTTGTATGATCAACTTGTATTACGTGTGAATTTGCTGTCAATGGTTGTGCAGGCATCAGTGGACAGTTAAATATGCACATTCATTTAGTAGAAGGAACATGATAATCTAGTAAAAACAAAATGATCTGCTTTTAAAAAAGATACATAGTTTTCAATATACGAATGAAGTGATTTTTTTTTTTTAAAAAAAAAAAAAATCTCCAAGGACACATAACTGTTTTAAAGGGAATCCATCAAGGCTTTTTCTCAATCTTAGGTAGAATGATAGCCCATGATGATGCCTGGAAGAGGAAAGGAAGTAGAGAGAGGATAATGACAACAAGGGCTGTTGGCTTCACTGGTAAACGTCATACCTAACAAAATTGATGGCCACTAATTCGAGTAGTCACTTCTGGATTCCGAATCCATGCGCATTTGTGCTGCGCCGAAGGAGGATGCATGGAAGCCAGCTCTAAGCAACAATGCCAGTAGGATCTGTGCAGTGGGGTCTTTCCAGCCCAGCCTGAGGGGGAATCAAGGAGTTGGGACATAAAGTCATGAGAGCAATGGCATGAGTGGGAGGGGAGACAGTCAATATTCAGATGCAGTGGCTTTGAGAAAGGTCAAGAGCTTGTACCAGTGCCATGGCTTAAGCTCCATTAATTACCATGGACCACAATTTAATAATGCATGCATGTGGTGCTGTTGCCTGCTATAAATTCAGTTGTCCAAATGAATTGAGTTTAAGCTTGGATATTTGGAGATGGTCATCCAATTTGGAAGATTCTTAGGTATAGATATTGAGGCCATTCTTGGGCCGTGGGCACCAATCTTGCTTTATTATGAGGAAAGTTACAAGTACAACCTTGTTTTAATCTAGGTTTGCAATACAAGCACCTATTAGTGAATTGAGTTTAAGCATGGATATTTGGAGAAGGTTATTCAATTTGGAAGATTCTTAGGCATAGATATTTAGGCCATTCTTAGGCCATGGGCACCAATCTTGCTTTATTATGAGGAAAGTTACAAGTACAACCTTGTTTTAATCTAGGTTTGCAATACAAGCACCTATTAGTGAATTGAGTTTAAGCATGGATATTTGGAGAAGGTTATTCAATTTGGAAGATTCTTAGGCATAGATATTTAGGCCATTCTTAGGCCATGGGCACCAATCTTGCTTTATTATGAGGAAAGTTACAAGTACAACCTTGTTTTAATCTAGGTTTGCAATACAAGCACCTATTTCCATAGAGCAAATTCAGAGGACGGAGAGAGAGAGAGAGAGAGAGAGCCTCTCTTCTTTTACCATCGTTGGAAAGATTTACATAGAGCAAACTCAAGAAATAAGTATGATTCTCAAATACCATAGTCAAAAAATAAAAATGATAATTAAGCTAATATGGGAGCTGCTAGCCGAACTAAGTGAAGAGATGATATAGGAAACTCAAGATGACTTGTGTTATCACCTTAGTTTAAACTAAGTCTATTAGATGCTTGAAAAAAATATTTCTCACATAATCTTGAATTTGGTTCAACAGTCCATGAAAAAGGTGATGTCAATACCCTTTTAGACAACTGCACATGGAATGAATCAATGTTTTTAGAACTACAAGCTGTGGCTTCAATGTGTTATTAAAGTTTGCATTGGTCATCTATAGAAATTCCAAAATTTGTGCTAGTCAGCATGGCACTCATAATTCTGAAATACACATGCAAATGACACTGGAGCACCACATCATGCTTGTCATGAAAAGATTGCAAAGAAATAATTTCTTCACAGTTTAAATTGAAATAATGCTAGTTAAGACTTGTTGATGCCAGACCATGTTTCAAGTTCTTTGAATATTGTATCATCTGAATCATGTGGCTGGTGATTGCTGCAATTGTTGATTTTTATCTATTTTTCCTACTAATTTCGATAGCGCTCATTGCACACAACTTATTAGCATTTATCCCTTTTATGGGTGTCAGAGGGTACCATGACAACTCAAGAATGTCTGGAAAGGAGACTTATCTCCTAGCTTGGAAGGATCATTCCATGTTGATGGGATACATTACCAATATTTGTATCATTTTCATCAAGAAAGTTGATTAGATCTTCTCCAACATTCCCCCCCATAAAAAAAAATTAATTAAGATTACCTAATCTTTTGCATCTGGGATGCTTTGAACAAGTCCTGATCCAACCAGACATGACCTACCTTTAATAATTCTATCTTCCCTTCATTCACTAATATATAATTCTGCCTCTTTCATACAGGGTGGACTCATGGATTCTGCTGAACTAGAATACACTGGAAATTGTCTGTTTGGAAGGGGTTTTTGGTTGAGCTGCATGTGTTGAAGGTGACCACAGATCTAGAATTAATCTCCACCAGATCTGAATCTGATGTTTGCTAGCCAACATATATTCCGGAGTTTGGTGCAAGAATGGCATCCAACAAGCGAAATCCAGTGTCTTTTTGTGTCCCTGAGATCCAGTGGTCCCGAAGTAAGATTCATTCTTCCCACTGATATGATCTGTTCTAATTTTCTGTCGACAACATTCTGAATACAAGTCAGTGGGCAATGGTGGGACTAGAAATACAATACCCAAACTTATAAGCATTATAACCAGTAGCTTTGGTCCTTTGCTTAAAAGCAAATAACAACTTCCACCAAAAAAAAGCAAAAAATTACTCATTTCGTTTTGTACATGGCTAACAATATCAAGCACTTAAAAGACTTTAGCACACAATCACTTTAATATGTGCTAGTGTGCTAAAGAACGTATAAAAATATCGACCTAGAATGCTATTTAAAGATCAACTGCTTAAGTGATCAAAAGTCCATATTAAGGTAGTAAAAAGGAGGTTAGCAAATGTTGCCAATATCTTAGTATTATATGTGCTCATAGTCATATTTCTTGTTGCTGAGCAGGATACCAATAGACATTGATATCTCTATCAAAATTAAAGTTATATTATATAACACTATCCACAACATAAACTGCCCATGACAATCATGTATTAGGCTTGGGATGTTAATGCTAGCTGCAGTATCAAGTTGGCAAGATCTAACACAATGACCTAGTAAGGCTTAAATGTTTCATAATGCACTGAGGCAAGGCAATCTAATATAAGAAACTCAAATAACACCTTCTAGTTAGCCTTTTGGATGAGGTTGTGATATTTCAGTCCGTCAACCCAGCAATAAGAAAACAACCAAAAGAAAAATAAGGATGCACGAATTTAAAAGTACCGTGAAAATAAAAAACAACGATGAAGAAGACTCACGATGTGAGTCTTCTTCTCTCTCTTGATTTTGCCAAAGGGAAGCCATTTTTCAGTGGGACTCAGCCTCCCTCCACTATATTTAATAAGCGCCCACCCTCTCCCTTGGATCCCATACCTAGTCATCAAAGATTGCTGATGATTTCTGGCCCCTTCTCTCCTCTTCTTTATGAAAGCCTAGCATTGTGTTCACTAGAAATGTGGCCCCATCATCGTCGAAAGTGAGGTAAAACCCTTGAATCTTTTGATCAACCTTCCTTGCCCTCTTCCTTAACCCTTGGATCATGGTTTTCAGCCGGTAATTATTGAATTTTTCGTGAAGAAACTGAGCTCTGCTTTCCTTTGAATTTTTATGATTTTTTTTCCTTTTTTAGTCATCTTCATCATCGATCGCTGATGGTAGGCCTCTGAGCAGTACCACCATCACCCTAGCCACCGCCGGCCATAGCCATGGCCGACAAGAGGCTCTTTGTTTTGGGGAAAGGAGGAAAAACTCATCCCATGTTTCACCAAAGGAAGAAGAGAGAAGTAGAAGGAAAAAGAAAAAAAAAAAGAAAAAAAAGAAGAGAAAAAAAGAAGATAGAGTTTCTTTCTCTTTTCTCTCTCTTCACATATTTTTTCAGTTTCTCTCTCTAATTTTTCTCTTGTTTCTCGCTACGACTTTCTCTCTTTAGATTGTTTCTCTCTTTATGGATTTCTCTGTCTAGGATTGATCCACTATAGGGCTTCCTTTCAATGATGATCTTAATAGATCATCCTGATGAAAAGATATTGATTTATGACCGTCAGACAGCATACCGGCATCCATCCTGACCACACCGGATACTATTAGATCTAATCATCCATGATTTGGATTAAAATATTTGTATATTAGTTTAATCATAATTTGATAAAATCATCTTGATTGGATCGATTAGGATGCCAGACAATGTCGCCTGATCAATCCTATTCCACCTTATTAATTTTTTTTCTCTAACATTCTCTTTCTTCTTGATCTATGAACCCAATGAAGGATTATGAGTCTTATTGTTTGAATCCAAGTTGACCCGATAGATAGATTTTGAATCACCATATTGATCGAGCTATTCTACACCATATGAGCTTTAATCAAACATCATAGAATCTAATTTTTATTGGCCTCTATTGAATGTTGCATCTTTAATGTGGATTAAATGAAGTTATTTGATTAAATTAACCTATGATTGGGTGATGTACTGACCCCCATCTTGATTTTTATCGGACAATACTGATTTGATTATACTCAACCTCTATTAAACTAGGTATATCTTAGTCAGATCATGATTGAATGAAGTTAGATGATTTTAGATTTGATTATACTCAACCTCTATTAAACTAGGTATATCTTAGTCAGATCATAATTGAATGAAGTTAGATGACAAAATCGATCTGGACCATTAGATGTGACTATTCATCAATCTATCTTTCTTAACTATTTGTATCATTTCTAATAATTGGACTTGATCCTCTATAAGAGTGTAATCATCTTAATAAGAAGATATCTAAAATGAGATACTACAATATGATCTATTAATTGAAAATCTTAAAAAAAAAATTGAAATTATATAGATTTGTTGGAATACGTATAAGGTAAGTAATGTAACTCCTTTTTAGATTTATCAGTAGAATATATAGTATTTATATTATTGAGTCTTGAATTATATTATTTGTAATTTATGAATATGAAACATGATATTTATTTGTTGAATTTACTATAGAATTCTATTTGATACATTGTCGAAGGTATTGATTTTATTATAGATTATGATCAATTAATTTTGATTCTGAATGATTTTATTTATTATTCGATTGAAATATAAAACTAATTTTATCAAAAAAAAATTTGAATCAAGAGAAATTTTGATTAATATTCTGACTATGTATCAAAATCTTATCAAGTAGGGTTATATATATGTCAGTATATCGATATCCTATAGTGTGGATTGTACGTTGGTATGTTGATATCCTATTGATAGGGGTTGTGCATTGGTACATTGATATCCTACCAACAGAAATTGTGCACTGGTATATCGACACTCTAGTAGTAGGAGTTATATGCCGGTATATCGAAATCTTACCAATGAAGATTATATGCTAATATATCAATATCCTATTAGTAGGGGTTATACATTGGTACTTTGACTTATCTAAGCTTATTCTGGCCTAGTCATAGAGTATAAGTATAGTCATAGCTTATGGCTGTCGAGGTGAACTAAATGTTTAGAAAGAAATTGATTTATAAATAAAAATAAATTTTGAAAGATTGAATTCATATGCATCTTATTTTGATTAGTGCTATATATTCTAAATTGAATCTAGAATTAATGTACTCTGTGCGCTTATGTTCAATATATTATTATTCCTTGATTTATCTAGCTAAAGGACTATCAATTTTATTATCCTCCTCTTTTTTAGATTCAAATGCTTAGTTTTGGATATGGATATTGATATGGGAGTGAGATTAGAAGCGAGATTCAGTAATAACAATATTGTTTAGATTTAGATTTATTATTATTAGTTGAAATTTATTGATCAAGAATTATTTGATGTAAAGACTTTCAAATACATTTATTAATTGGATTGTTCAATAGAATTTTGATTTTTACTTGTGTAAATTAATTCCACTATTTGCTTTTTTGATATCATGAAGATGCCTAGCATTTTGTGGGGAGAATTCTCCATAAATATGTGGTAGTTGCTATGATCCCTAACTTATGATCTCGGGTTGAAGACTTGATAGAGGTCCAAGACTGTCACAAAAACAATATACACAACATGAGCTGCCCATGATAATCGTGTATTAGGCTTGGAATGTTAATGCTCGGTGTGTTAGCAAGTTGGAAAGAACTGCCACACTGATCTAGAAAGGCTTAAATGTTTCATATTGCGTAGAGGCAAGGCAAAGGTGCCATGAATTAGTGAAAAAGATGGTTTGAGAAGACAACATAGAAACATGATATTATATATAATAAAGAAAAGAGAGGAGCAAAAGTTAACAAGACACGAACTAATACCTCTACTAATGCAAGGTACACGATGCCAGCTTTTCATGGAAGGGAAAAGATAAGAGAGATCAAGGAGGGGAGGGGGGGCCGCCTTTGGTCTGAGGTGAGTGCGGTTGTGTTTTAATTTGATGAAGGTGGTTGGCTTGGTGACACCACTAGTGGGTGGTGGTGGTGTTGCGGAGGTCATCATCTAAGGGAGAGGTTGGGAGAGTTCAAGAAAAGTATGGTCTTGCTGAGGTGTGGGGCAGACCATGCCGGATGGCCCCCTGGGTGGGTAGCAGGGAAAGCAACCGCCAGAAACAAATGAAACATTCATCTTGGACCACCGTACTTCTGAATCCAAGGTGGTGGATGCACAGGATATAAGCATGATCATGACTTGGGATGAACAAATGGATTGGCCAAAGGGTGATCACCATGCGTTGACTTTCACTGCTGGGGAAAAAAAACATAATCATGAGGGGTGAATCACATGTAACGTTGAAAGCAGCATCATTTTTGTCGGTCAACAATGTATTGATATCATAGTTTTGAATAACAACGTATAACAGCCCTTATAATTTTTCATTGAAATAGTTATTATTTTAGTGACCATCTCAAAATTAAAAATTTAAATTTCATTTTGAGACACAAAAAAAAAAAAAAAAAAAAAAAAGGAATTTCAAAGAGTTTTACAGGTGGTGCTGAAAGTCGTCATCTTTGAACTGGATCTT
This sequence comes from Elaeis guineensis, assembly GCF_000442705.2. Taxonomy (NCBI): domain Eukaryota; kingdom Viridiplantae; phylum Streptophyta; class Magnoliopsida; order Arecales; family Arecaceae; genus Elaeis; species Elaeis guineensis. The sequence continues at coordinate 29,124,603 of NC_026001.2, forward strand.
GATGTCTTCGAATCAGATGACTTTAACTAAAGTGGCCACTAGAATGATGCTCTTCTTTTAAAATGTATCGGAAACTTTGTTCTCGGTCTCGCTATGGGCTTCAAGTGGAAGTTGAACTTATGTAGGCAGTCCGCTTTGAATGTCGAAAATTCAATTTCTTTTGTGAGTTCAAGTACTTGATAGCTTCATGATCAGAGGATGAACTCTTAATAAATCAGGCAGTGTTGCAAGTCTTTCAAGGCTTTAACTACCATATAGAACCCCATATGATAGGTAGAGTTTCTTCTTTTGGCATCTCATAGCTTTTCATTGGAATTGGCACTTGAATACCTTTTCGGCTCAATACTCTTCTTACACCTAGTTGTGAAGCAACACTGGTGATTTCCAAGACTTTTGTTGAAGTTATGCAAACAAAGAATGGGTTCTTCTTGATTATACTACCTTTGTCCAAAGCAGCAGTCCTTGATTTATGCACTCACTGGTTGGTTCCATTTTTGTGTTGCAATTTTGATGAAATGCCGAGAGAAAATAGCAAGTCCATGGAGGCTTCAAACCTCTTATATATTTGCAGGCACCAGCCAGCAAAAAAATTCCTCCATTTTTTTAAGGTTGGCTTCTGCTTTTTTTGAAGAAACAACTAACTCTAAGATTTTTTTTTTTTCTGACAAGGATCTAAGAAAATAATTTTAGGCTACATGAAGGTATGCATCTTGAAATTGATATGCAACATCTCCTGTCTGAGTACATTCATCACATGTTTTAGGTGTTCTAGATGCTCTTCTTCTGCTATAGATGAGGATGCCATCGAAGTGGACTAAATCTTCTACTCATCGGTGTCTAGGACAAATACAAGTAGATCTGATGATAATTGTATCTGAGATCTATCTTGGAAAAGATTGCAGACCTACAACCAACTAGCCACTTTTTTGTCTAATTCTTCCTGCTGCACAGGGCTCATTCTATATGGCACTAAATTTGACAGGCTGGAAACTAGAACAAACACCGACGATGTGTTGGATATCTCTCGTTGACGGCAGTTCATCTGACAGACCTTCTAAGTTTTTTAAAATTTTTCAAGATTTCTTGCACTGACTCCAGGATTGCCTGTCTTCCATCTCCTTTGGTCCCTTCTTTTGCTATCAAGGCATGTATTTTTTTTAGTTTTGGTCCTTTGACTTTAAGGGGTATTTGGTGGGGGTGGTGGGGTTGGGATGGATGACTCCCAGCCCAATGGGGAGTCTCGCTTCCAATTTCGAGATGGAATGGAAATGGTTCAATTCTTCTAAAATTCAATTCCAACTCTTTCTTAAAGATTTAAATCTATATTCTGATTCTGATTCTGATTCTAATTACGAATCAAATACTCTGGGGGATATTGCCATTCCGATTCTCATTTTAATCTATTCCGATTTCTGTCGTGAAACAAATACTCCTAAGACTTTAAGAGAGTGTTTGATTTGGAGGAGTTGGAGTTTAGAATGGGAATAGGAATAGGTGACTCTTATTCCAACTATTTGGTTAGGAGAGTTTCATATCGATTCTGATTTCGAGACAAAATGAGAATAACCTAATCGGTTAGAATCGAAATCAGAATCAGAATTGAAATCAGAATGGATTGAAATAAGAATTGAAATGATCATATCCTCCAAAGTGTTTGATTTATGACCGGAATTAGAATAGAGTTTTGAATCCTTAGCGATGAGTCGGAATTGCATTTTGGAGGGATTGGGCCATTCTAATTCTACTCCAAAACTGGAATCAGAATAAAACTCCCTTCAACTAAACAATTAGAATAGAAGTAATCCATTCTCATTCCCATTCTAAGCCCCAACTCCCCCCAACCAAACACTCTATTGACCAAATTCATTTCACACTTGATTAAGCCTGAATAGAACTTGAAAATCATGCTCAGTTCAAGTTTGATTCATACTTGATGCAAGTATGAATTGATTTCAACTCAAGATTAATGTTATCAAGTTGCTTGAAATAGACCCAAGCTTGGTTTGACTGAAATTAGACATAAATTAGGCATGATGAAGTAATTAACAAACCAAGCTTATTCTCAAATTTTAAGCTCAAATCAGCCATACGACGAGAACACGTTGTTAAATTTGAGACACCCATAACAGCGTCTACAATGATTAAAAAAAAACTCCAACTTGTGAGCAGATAAAAGAAAAGAAAGAGAAAAGGAAAAAGGAAAAAAAAAAAAAAAAGGGAAAAAGCTAAGTTTAATCAGACCCAAGCCCAATCAAGAACAGCTCAATAACAGCCTTTCTCCATGTTTCCCTATGGCCACGTATGCACACAGGCCTGGAAACATGCAATTTTTCACAAAGCATGGTGATAACAAAAACCAACATTTACCTTGGGGGCCACTTGAAACATCAATTGTGTGATTGAGGTTTTGGAAGTCAAATACTTGAGATGATGACCTGAAAATAATGATATGCCATAATGCTCTTCAAATCTTAACAAGATCTATAATTATCTATCTTAATCCAGCAATTCGTCTCCTTCTGATCACCATCTCCTCACTAATGTGGCCCATCTTTGTGAACTTTTGAAGGGAGAAGCGACATCTGACAACAGACATGGCCGCTTACTTTATTCTCACAAAAGAAGGGGTACAATGTTGCGTATAATATGGTGTTTGAACCAATGTTCCTTCTGGAACCAGAGGAGCCATTTCCATGGCAATGATGCTTGTGGGGTTCGTCGGCCCACGCTGGGGTTCTAAGGTCAGCAAAGTTTCCTTTAATTGGTTCCATTAGCCTCCAAATAAGTCATAATTTGTAAGTGACCATTATATCCTTGATCCAACGGTCCTTTCTTCACCAACCCAAGATCTTCTGCAATGCATTGTTTACACTGAAAAGTGCTGTAGAGCACTCGATAGCCATCATCAAAAAATGGATGATCATCAAACAAAGCATGCCATATATAATATATGAGGTCATCTTATTTTAAAACCATTCATCTTCTGATGGCAGCCATCGAGCGGTGCATAGCGCTTTGTGGTGCAAACTACACACCATAGAGCATCCATGCTCTCCTTTGCCACCTGCCTTATTTTGCCCATAGGTAAACAACCATCGGGAGATTGACTCAGATCACTTCTAAAGTTTCGACTCAGTTATCAAAGTGGAATGGGCCAGTGGCCAGCACTTGATCAAATAAAAAGGATGAACAGGGCTTACATTGGAGAGTTTTGATTAAGGCGAGAACTAACCATCATTTGCACACGAGAGATAGAGACTATGACAAAAGGAATCCGAAATTGGATGGCTGCACTCAAATCAAAGATAGAAAAGATGGGTATCTTCTAAATCAAAAGTAGAGGACCACTCAATCATTCTTCCACCGCATAATCAAAAGCTACTCTCTTTAACTGCCCTGTTGAGATAGAAGAAGATAAGGTTTAAAAAATTAGGTGTCAAGGGGAAATAGGAACTAATGATGATGAATTAAGCCCATCAAAGACAGCATTTCATGAGTAGGATTGTAGGGAAGGGGGTCTCCTTTTGTATGGAGTCATTTCATTAGGTAAAGTAAAGACGACAAAGCATTTTTTTTTTGTGTGTGTGTGTGAGAGAGAGAGAGAGAGGTACTGCAGGGGTTTGTTTTTGAGAGAGATGGTAGGCATGTCAAAATTAGAGTTCGAAGTTGAACCTGTTCTTGATAAAGAGGGATCCCAACCAGCTAAGACTAGTTAGCACTGCATGTCATCAGTTGGTAGGAAATATTAGCATGTCAAAACCTCCAATAAAAGTTACTCAAAGCTATTTATGATGCTTTTTTCTCCCGTAAAAGATTTTACAATTCATGCCATATTCTTAAATCCCATTGTCTCTGGCTAATTTTTTTTTAGGTCGCATGTCCAATCTTACTTGGTCTGTCCAAAATTGATTGAAATTGACACACATATTCTCTGTTTTATTTCATATTTATCTCCCTAATCATCATTGACTCATCGCCTAGCTCTCAACCATTTGCATTAATTAATCCTCCCAATATATCCCCCACATTTCCCAGCCAGACCTCAGCATTCCATCCCCTTCTTGGATTCTGTCCCTTCCTTGAATACTCTCTGCCCAACCACTTCTCATATATATTTACTCTCCACCAAGAACAGCATGCCTAGAGAAAGAGAGTGAAAGAAGAAAAATTCCTCCTGCCCTAAAAGTTGGGCTCCCATCTCTGCAGAGAGTCAGTATTTGGCAGTACCTCTGGTGTGCCTAAAAGGAAGGGGAGAAGCTTTTCTTCACAAAATTGATAACCGACTGCTTGGTGATCACTGGCAGTAGCTGGGCAATGAACTAAGCAACGATGAAGTTTATGAAGCTTGGAACCAGGCCTGACACCTTCTTCACCACAGAGGCCATAAGGTGATGTCCTCCCCCAAGAATCTTCTGCAAAACCATTTGAGAATTAATCCTATTGGTCATGTTAAAACCCTGTTTTCCTCATAGCTTTCACCTGATTCCTCCTCTTCTGGTGGTGAATAATGGCGTAATAGCTAAAATCTATATTTTGCACTTGGTAAACAGTACTAGTTTCCAATATTTTTGTCATATTGTTGTTTCTCATGTCATGCGACTCTTTACAATAAATTTTCTTAATCTTACTGGATGCAGGTCTGTTTCCTCTGAAGTCTCAACTGACCTCAAGATCCAGGTCCAGAACAGCTTCTATCAGCTGCACAAGGTAAAAGGAGATCTATTTTTAGGCCATCCACTCTGTTACCAGCAACAGTTCAATCCATTTCAAATTTCTTGTTTTGGATGTTCCTCCTCCTGTTTTAATTCATCTTGTTGAGTTCTTTGCGATCACAGTTTCCTCTCCTTTCCAAATGCTTGCGCTTGCAAATACTCTGCTCTGAATTGAGAAACACCTCTGAGGATGCAATCATCCAACTTCCTGACCTCCCTGGCGGTGCCGAGGCATTCGAGACTTGCGCAAAATTCTGCTACGGTATCACGATCACTCTCAGCGCCCTCAACATCGTGCCAGTCCGATGTGCCGCCGAGTACCTCCGGATGAGCGACGACATCGACCGAGGCAACCTCATAGGCAAGCTCGAGGTCTTCTTCAGATCATGCATCCTTCGTCGCTGGAAGGATACACTCGTCACACTGCAGAACACAAAGCAATATGCTCCCCTGTGTGAGGAGCTCGGAATGACAGGCCGCTGCATCGATGCCATCGCCACGATGATTGTCGCCCACCCTTCGAAGGTTAACTTGTCTCACAGCAGTCAGAAACTGATGTCCAGAGACTGGTGGGCACAAGACATCTCTGAATTGGGGATAGACCACTATTGGAGAATCATGGTGGCTGTTAAGTCTGCAGGCATAGTTCGAAACAAGCTCATCGGGGAGGCGTTGCAGGTCTATGCCCGCCGATGGTTGCCAAACATGGAAAGAGATGGCCATCAGAGCAGCCAGCTAACTGAGAACTCTTGCTCAGAGTCTCTGAGAGAGATCAACTTGAAGCACAGATTGCTGTTGGAGAAATTAGTAAGCTTATTACCAATTGACAAAGGCTCTGTGTCATGTAGTTTCCTTCTAAGGCTTCTTAAGGCTGCCAACATGCTTAATGCCTCAGCATCATCAAAGATGGATTTGGCGAGGAGAGTTGGAATTCAGCTGGAGGAAGCCACCGTTAGCGATCTCTTGATTCCATCTCTGTCCTATGCAAACGAGTTGCTCTACGATGTGGATATAGTGATGACCATATTGGAGGAGTTCATGCTTCAAGGACAGAGTCCTCCAACTAGCCCTCCAAGAGAGAAGCTCAACTGCGAGAGGCGGCGATCCCGGTCGGCAGAAAATGTAGAATTCGAGGGGCAGGAGAATGGCAGGAGGTCATCTTCTGCCTCCCATAGCTCCAAGCTAAGGGTGGCTAAGCTTATAGATGGTTATCTCCAGGAGATAGCAAGAGATCCAAATCTTCCTTTGGAAAAGGTGATTGCTTTTGCTGAAGCTGTGCCAGACTTCGCAAGACCAGACCATGATGATCTCTACAGAGTCATTGATATTTACCTCAGGGTAATTTCTCTTACTAGTTTCCAAGTTCTTGGCTTTTGCTGTTTATTTCCATCCTAAGTAGTCTTTCAACTGGTCGTTTGCTTTCTATATGTGATTAGACACACCCAGGCCTGGACAAGAATGCAAGGAAGCAGTTGTGTCGGATCTTGGATTGCAAAAAGCTCTCAGTCGAAGCCTGCATGCATGCTGCTCAGAATGAGCTACTTCCATTAAGAGTAGTGGTACAGGTCCTGTTCTTCGAGCAAGCCCGTGCCGCCATGTCCGGTGGCCAGGTGAATGAGCTGCCTCGCAACATCAAGGCACTGCTAGCTAGAACGGCTGCAGGAGATGGAGAAAGAGAAGAATCAAAGCTTCAACAGTTAGGCTCTGCGACCCCTATGGATGATAACTGGAGCATCTCTAGATTGAAATGCCCGACGACGAAGCTTGCGACACTTAGGATGAAGCTTGCAGAGGTCGACACTGACATGGATGATGGTATTGTGATGCCTCGTGATGGTCTGATGAGGAGCTCTTCTTCAAGGTTCAAAGCTTTATGCTCTATTCCTACGAAGCCAAAGAGGATACTTAGTAAATTGTTGTCTATGAATAGAAGTACAAGTGAGAGACATTGAGACAGCTACTACAGGCAGAGACAGGAGACAGGTAGTAATGTGGTAATGTGATGTCATTTGCCTCTGTTTGTGTCTCTCACTCTCTCCCATTCTCATCACCCAGCTGGGTGTTCCTTAGGTTCCAACATCTGTTTCTATTACGCATTGGTTGTTTAACTTAAATCCAAAAGAGAAGCAGATTTTGGCAGAAGCGGCAAACGAGGGCAAATTTCAATAAAAGCTAAGGTTGCCACCATAACCTATGAGATTTGTTTGTAGAGAATCTCTTTTCTCCAGTTTATGCAGTGTCTTCGTCCTCACTACTTTCTGTACGCTTGCTCCTTTGCATTTCACTCTGTTTCGTCTTTTTTTTTTTTAATGTGCAGTTCATGTCAAAAACGTAGATGAGTTCTAAATCTTTTCTTTCGCCTTTAGTTCCTTCAATCATTTCTCTTTTAATCCAGGTCTGATGCACATATTTTTGTTATCATCTTTGAATATGAATTTCTTGGCCTAGCTTCAGGTATGGTAATATGATAATAACTATACCAGCAAATTTTCCTTGGTAAACTAAAGCTACAGTAAGATTGATGGGTGACGCATCGAGCAGCCCCAGATTACCGAACCTTGTGTAGCCCGAACCTAGTTTGGGTTCAAGTTGTATCTTTCGTGAATGATTGATCTTCTTTCGCAACATTGACCATTGGATCGCATTGTGTGTGATCTCAAAGTGATCGTTGTGCGATTCTGATGGTAGATTCGCTCAAAGGAAGGTGAATACTTTTGAGTGAAGGTACAATACCTGTCCGTCAAGTTCAAGGTTCTCAGGCCTAGGCATGACCCGACAACAAGCAATAATTTGGGTGGAACAGGCCCAAGCCAAGCCCATATTAACATTGAGCTGCAGTCGCTGGCACAGCCTGGCCTGGAACAAAATAGGCTTCTCCAGTTTCAGGACTAGTTCAGGTCGGTCAGGTTTTCTGGCCTATTGGAAGCCTTACTTTGGGTGTTGGCTTAGAGCCCCTTGATCAAAAGGAGGTTTAGCAAGAAACCCTTGGGTGTTAGCTTGCTTCCCCACCGCCCCCGTCCTTTTGCCCTTAAAGTAGGTGCATTGTTGAGGTGCAGAGAATGTGGGCATTGTAGCAGAGTGGAAGATGGTACAGATAATTGTCCTACTCAAGTCAAACCTTGTAGAACCTGACAGCCCGGATAATTTTCCAGCCTTATTGAAGGATACTACGCAGCTAAGATCCGAGTTCTTGGAATTTCAAAACCAAAATATCTGCGCAGGTGTCAGAAACCATTTGGGAGTCAGGATTATTATTAAGAATATGATAGCCCAAGGTATGATCAACTTTAAATGAAGTTTGTGATCAATGAAGCCATTTATCTGGACCCTTTGGCTTTGGTTTGATTATAGAAAGTGAAAAAATCATCTCAGCACCTTTAATTCGAATCTTTTAAAGGAATATTAGAAAATAGAAAAATTAGCAATAGTATGATGTAGGTTATGCTTTGCTTTCATTATTGATAATATAATTATTATGACACCTCTATTTACAATAGCGAGGTTCTTAGCTTAGTCAAATTCATTTTTTAGCTAAAGGAGGGGAATGTGTAAGTTTTCTAATATTTCCTAGAGATCCACTTTATTTATTTAAGTTAGATATATCTTCTAGTTAGAAGAGGATGCAAACTCCCTTTTTTTTTCTCATGTTAGTAAAGTGCAACCTAAATTGACTTGGATTTGTCTCCTAATTAAAATATGATAAAAAATATCAAAAATAATAAAATATTTTAAAAATTCTTAAATTTGTGCAGATGATATATCTTGGATTTTTAGCATGATGAAAATCCTTTTCTTTCATTACCAATTTTTTCTTGGATGAGCAGTTATAGCTTTCCAAAATTTTGATGCATGGTTGAGTTCCTTACTTCCTAAAGTCCATCCAAATCTATTTGAAGTTGTCAGATTGATTCACGGTAGGTACAATGATCCTCCCAGATTGGATCTTTTGTTTGAGAAACCTAGCTCCTACTAAATTAAAACTGGAGTTGGGAAAACACTTGCTCTCCCATCTTGCATTTGAGCTCTTAGCTTTCTAACTTATTTATGAGTTTATTCTTTGCTATAAAGTATCAATTTCCATTTTATTTTGGTAATAGTGTTCCACAACAATGCCAAGACCAAGGTATAGAAAAGTTTACATTCATAGCATTGGAATACAAAAGTAATCTCAACGAGTGCAGTAGGATAGCAACATGACTATCAATTACAAACCCTCCCTTGATAGCTTCAGCAGCTAACTAGTTGCATGTTTCATTGCCTTTCTGACAAATGTATGATGCTTGAAATGTAAAACAAGCATATAAATGATGCGACATGGTATGTCTTTGAATAGTAGATTGCAGCTTCCTTTAATAGGGATTCTGCATTTATACATGAAACAACTGTGCTAGAGTCTCCCAGAAGCCACATTTGTGTTACCTGAAATTGAAGAATAGCACATCACGTTTTAGCCCATGCTACCATCATTTCTGCAAACGGCACAGAACATAAAGGAAGCAATTTGCCTTCAGCACATAGCAACCAGGCTTGATGGTCCTTAAGAACAGATCTCACGGCTATATTGGAGCCTTGAACTGCCACATTAAGAGTTAATTTTAATGACACCAAGGGAAAGGGATTGCTAGCATATAATCCGATCAGAATTTTGATCCAAAGATCAGGTGGAATAGCCACCCTAGGACCTTGATTGTGTCTGAATAAAATTAGCAGAGGAAGCAGTAACATCTGTCATATAATAGTATGCAGATCTTACCAATTTATTTGGATTAGAAGATGGTTGTTGAAATACTCTCATTCCTGGCTGTCCGCAGTCTCCATGATGTGTAAGGCATCAAAGACCTTAGCCTCCTCTCCACCGCGATATCTACTAGCATATTCAATATTGGCAAGAGAAATGCTGAATTTGTTGACCAAACAGTGATGACAACTACTGCCACTATTAGTTGACAAAGGAACAAATCATTACCACATGGTTGCAATCCTCACCATGGCCCAAGCACAAATTGCAATATTGCAAACCCTTTGCCACTACTTCTTTTCTATGGAATAGCTCTACAAGGAAGATTTGCACCATGCCAATTTCCACAAGAATATTTTGACTTGCATAGGCACACATAATTTTCATATCCAAATAAATGATGATTCTTTGATATCTATGTCATACCCCAAATCTGGGATACAACACAGTCATACTATCGAAGGATGCAACCCATGATAGCATGAAGCCAATCAATCATAATTAGCAAAAATCTATCATAAATAAAATATAATAAAAGATTTAATTTCATCATTCATCAAATAATTAAACCCAGATTAGTTCAGAGTATCTAAATTCCAAACTAAATACCAAATCCATATCTCAAAATTCATAAATAGTTAGTATTGCGTCAAGACTCCAGGTTGAGCTAATGTGGTGGAAGATAGACGTTGACCGGGATACCGAGATGTCACGGGAGACCACAAAAGAAGTCCACTTGTGCCGGAGAGGGGTGCTCTGGTTGGAGACCCTTCGATACTTAAGTCAATTGGAGCTTTGAGCATAGTGAGAGAGAGAGAAAACTAGCTTAATATAGAGTTATGTCCATTATCTTTTTGGGGTCCCCTTATTATCCTTATATAGAGAAGTTGCTGGACTTTGTTGTACCTAAACCTGTGAGTTATCAGGATAGGGTGTACACCCACTAACCAAGTTATTAGTTGTGGGTGTTTGACGTGGCCATATGCTGATAGTTTGTTGGATGATCCCAACTAATTGCTCACGTGACCCAACTTGATCCATGCATTGAGGTCGGCCCATAGCCAAGATGTCATTTCGATTAGATCTACCTCAAGACAGATCATGGGACCTTGTCCTTTTGTAATCAGCGAGATACCAACCTAGAGATCAGTGGGAGCCCGAGTCTGTATTGGTTGTAGGATTTATCTCCTATCGTTGATAGGATATTGATCTAGAGCTCGATGGTTATCCGAGCTATGGGTCTGGTGGGAGCCGATGAAATTGTCTTGTCTCGATATTATGTGGTGGATTGGTGGTGCTCACTGCTAAGGTTCACGCGGTGTCTTCATAGTCTAAGGTTTTCAAGAATGAGTCCCGAGGACATTCACTTAAATGGCATGTCGCTGCAATACTTGCCCCCCACTTTCGGATCCAAAGATGTCACTTCAGATGAAGGAAGCAGTCTTTGAGAGGAGTTCTCAGAGCTTATCCAAGTTGGCGAATCTGAGTCGCTTTGGTCTCTAGGTGGATCATCACATCGCTCATGAAATCTAATTTTGATTTGACAAGTCACTTTATGAATCATGCCTCAATTATTTTGAGGAAATTCGATGCTTTGCAAATCTTGAAACATTTATGAAGAATATGCGGCTTGAGGCAGATCATCATCCTGACCTCGAAAGGTGCTTTTTTGTAGGTATGATTTTGCTAACCATGTGGTGCCATTTGTCGAACACTATCTCGCTCAGTATTGTTTCATGCAGATTTGTCAATGTGGTCGAATCAAAATAGTGGTACATTGAAGCATCATGAGGTTGAATGGCTATGATCGGAGATATGTGGCAAAGATTTGATGGGATGGAACTTTGATCGGGACCATTGGGGAACAGTTTAAGTAGCCTTGCCCCCTCCCCACTATCTCTATTTTTTTGGTCGTCAGTTCCTCTCTACGCTCCCTTCCTACAACCATGTGTTCCACCTTCCTCTTCGGCTCTGGCGAGTACTCTAATTCTTCGGGAGCTCATCTTGTCCAGAATCTCACTTTTCGATTGGTCCTCTTGTCCCTTTCATAGTATCAGTTTGTCTTTCTTCTTTCCTTTTTTGGACTTGTTCTTTGCAATGCCCTTCGATAGGGAGGATGGGGGCATAAATAGAGACAGTCGAGACTCTCAACCACGTGCCCCCTAGTCTAGGTCTAAGGTAGGTTCTTGCGCCGTTACCATAGGTGCTTCTTCATTTGGGCACCGAAGTTCTTTCAAGCCTGGGGGAGAGGCATCGTCAATCACTGAGACCAATCTTCAAGGGCTTCGATCTTAGTATTCCATTCTCTCTGATTTTTGGTATGAAGTCTCAAATCGAAAAGGTGATAAGTACCACAAATATATCAATAGAAGCATTAATTTGTAGATTAATTTATTTTTATTCTTTAGAAATTGATGCTTTCTCTTTTTTTTTACAGGAAAGATACTTACTATTACAAAGAGCCCGATTTGTAGGCATAAAAAAAGTAGATTGGATCCAAAATGAAGACCGAAAGGGGCCCAAAAGCCCAAAGCATGAAAGCCCAAGCCCAAGCCCAAAAGCCCAAAACAACCACACGATTCATGCGTGGTGCATAGGATCACATGGCTCATGGAACAGGAGGCATGGTCTATAGCACGATGCATGGATTGGTGAGCGTTGGGCTCACATGAGGCTCACAGGAACAATTCTCGTTGGCCTTTATCATGGCGCATGGGGGTTCAGATGGGTTTGCGCCATCCTACAACTGAGGCTACATGGAGCACGAGATCGGATGGCCAGGAAAGTGCATTTTCATGTCAATCGGTGGTGGCCTATTGATTTAGGCACGATTAGGCAGTTGGAAGCTATCCTGTGTATGATCAAGTGGCTAGGATCTATTGCCAATTGAAGAATGAAGTCTGGGAGAGGTTTTTGCACGATTCGATGGTCCAGAACCTCCGATAGTCTGATCGGATGGTTAGAAATGATTTTGGTTTGATTTGACGCATGATGAAGCTAATTTCCACCTGTTTGATCTCGATCGAAGGGCTTTGGCGATCCACATGACCTGGATGCTAATTCCATGCATTTTGGATGCGGTTTGGAGCCCTATTTAAGGGAACCCATGGGCCACAAGGAGGAGGCAATAGGCAACCGCAGAAGTTATTTTTCTTTATTTTTTTAGGTTATGCTTTAGGATTTGAGAGATAGGGAGAGTGGAGAAGATGGAGAGTGCTTCAGAAAGAGGAGGTATTGTGATGGGATTCTGAATCTTTTAGAAGATGTATCTATTCCGAGTCATACTTGGCTAAGATGCAGTCTGTAGGGGAGTATAGATATCTTAACATAATTTTATATATTTATTTTTTATTCTTTGGAAATATTAAAATACTTTCAAGTTCTATTCAATTTCTTTTATGCTTAATTTCTGAATAAGTTACCTATAGATGGGATAGATCATGATCTTGACAGGATATGATCCATGCTCAACAAAAGTAACCTATTTTAGGATTTGATCTTTACATAACTTGTTAGGATCTATACAATCTGATCGTTGGATAGGCTATAGCTGTGGGACGGACCATGATCTTGACAGGATATGGTTCATACTCGACAAAATAGCCTATGCTAGGGATTTGTTTGTAAGACTCCTAATCGATTATGAATTTTAATTGTTTAGATAAGAACAAATATCAAAATTTATGTTTATGATCATCTGAAAATCTGAAGATATCTTTTTCATTATTTAGTTCTCTTAATTTTATCTTTGATTTAAGTTAGTTAGTTTTAATTAAAATACTATCTACTTTTAAGAATCCAAATTTTTTTTTGCTTAGTTAATTACATTTCAGCCCTTTGATCCCTGTGGATATAACTCGGATTCATCCTAACTACATAATAGTGAATTAGATTTACTTCTGACTGCCTACGACAGTGATTAAATTTTGACATCATTATTGAAGACCATTGGCATGATTGTGTTGACAAAGCATAAAAAAAAATAGTGCTTATTTCTACTTGATATTGCTTTACTGCTTTTTAGCTAGATTACATTATTTGCATAGTTAAGTAGTTATCTTATTTTACATAAGTAATTTACTGCTTATTATTTCTAGTGATTTATTGCTTTTCATAGCTTAGAATAATTTACTGTCCTGAAAGAAGATTTAATTTCTTGCTTTATTTGTAGGTTACCTAGTTACCTTTTAATCTTAACATAATTTACTTTCCATTTAATTAGATTCTCTAAATCTCCTCAAATCTAATCAACTTAATTAAAACCTATCTTTTATTCTTCTTGCTTTAAATAACTTAATATAAAAAGAAACAAAATATACATCTTATAACACTTAATTAATATAAAGAAATCTAAAGCACAATAAAAGAACTTAACATATTGGGACATCTTTTTTAATTGCATTGCATCTTTTATAAAATACTTTAAAGATATTTAACCCAATTAAATAAAATTAAATGGAGATTTGATCATCCTTCCTTGGCTCAAAAACTACCATCCGTTATATTGTATTGACCTAAAACTTTAATTTAAAATCAATTAGACGTGGACCTATAAGAATTTTCGAGCTCATTAGGACAAAAGAATTAAAAGGTTGGATCAGGTTTGACTTTGACTAATCAATTAGTGTCTAGAAAAGTGATTCAGAAACTTAGTCCTGAAGAAAAGTGGTTACTTAATTAGGTCTGTTGCGAAAGTATGGAAAGCCTCCCACTAATTTTACACGCACCTGATCAATTTGGTTGGTTGATTTTGAACTTGAAGTTCTTGAAGGTGACCTTGAAACAGTTAGAAGCTGTCTAGATCTAGGCTAAACCATAGTTAGGATTATTTTGTATTGAAAACTTATTTACAATTAATAAAAAAAAATATATTCTTCGCACCTATCTCTTAGATCTAGGATTCTTTAGGCTCTTATCTTTAGAACTCTCTCTCCTTGTCCTTCTTCTCATTCTTCAAAAAAAAAATCAGAAAAAGATTGCTTTGATCTAGAATCCTTGATTGCATATCTGAATAACCAGAACAAATCCGAGATGGATCTCTACAGTAGATTTGATGAGCTATCCTACAGATTAGATCGTCTAATGGCTATCAGATACTCCCTCTCCATCTTTGATTTGATGGATCTCTACTACAGATTTGATGGATCTCTACTATAGATTTGATGAGCTATCCTACAGATTAGATCGTCTAATAGCTATCAGATACTCCCTCTCCTTAACCGAACTAGAGTGTGATAAGTACCATAAACATATCAATAAAAGCATCAATTTATAGATTAATTCATTTTTATTCTTTAGAAATTGATGCTTTCTCTTACTTTTTGTAGGAAAGATGCTCACCATTACAAAGAGCCCGATTCGCAAGTAGACCAAAAGGGGCCCAAAAGTGCAAAGCACGAAAGCCCAAGCACAAAAGTCCAAAACAACCATGCAGCTCACGGGTGGTGCACAAAAATTAGCCATGCGGTCCATGCATGGCTCATGGAATAGGAGGCATGGTCTACTGCACGATGTATGGATTGGTGAGCGTCGGGCTCACATGTAGCTTATGGGAATAGTTCCCGTCAATCTTTATCATAGTTCATGGGGTTTTAGATGGGTTTGCGCCATCCTACAGCTGAGGCTGCGTGGAGCATGGGATCAAACGGCCAGAAAATTGGGTTTCCATATCAATCGATGGTGGCCCACTTATTTGGATGCGATCAGGAAGTTGGAAGTTATCCTGTGCATGATCAAGTGGCTAGGATCTGTTGTCGACTGAAGAATGGAGTTTGGGAGAGGCTTTTATGCAATCCGATAGTCCAGAATCTTTTGATAGCATGATCGGATGGTTAAAAATGATTTCGATATGATTTGAGGCATGATGAAGCTGATTTCCATCCATTTGATCCCGATCGAAGGCCCTTGGCACTCCACACGATCTGGATGCTGATTCCATGCATTTTGGATGCAGTTTGGAGCCCTATTTAAAGAGAAGCCGTGGGCAACAAGGAGGAGGCAGTAGGCAACCACAGAAGTTATTTTTCTTTATTTTTTTAGATTATATTTTAGGATTTGAGAGATAGAGAGAGTGGAGAAAAGGAGAGCACTTCAGGAAGAGGAGGTGCTGTGACAGGATTCTGAATCTTCCAGAAAATGTATCCAGTTTGAGTCATGCTTGGCTAAGATGCAATCTGTAGGAGAGTACAGATGTCTTTACATAATTTTATATATTTATTTTTTATTTTCTATAATTACTAAAATGCTTTTAAATTTTATTCAATTTTTTTTATGGGATGGATCATGATCTTGATAGGATATGATCCATGCTCAGCAAAAGTAATCTATTCTAGGATTTGATCTTTACATAACCTATTCGGATCTGTACAATCTGATCGTTGGATAGCCTATACTTATGAGACGGACCATGATCTTGACAGGATATGATTCGTACTCGACAAGATAGCCTATGTTAAAAATTTATTTATAAAACTCCTAATCGATTATAAATTTTAATTGCTTAGATAAGAACAAATATCAAAATTTATGTCTATAATCATTTGAAAATCTGGAGATATTTTTTTCATTATCTAGTTCTCTCAATTTCACCTTTGATTTAAGTTAGTTTTAATTAAAACACTATCTACTTTTAAGAATCCAAAATTTCTCTTTTACTTAGTTAATTGCATCTTAGCCCTCTGATCCCTACGGATATGACTTGGATTCACCCTAACTATATAGTATTGAATTAGGTTTACTTCTGATCACCTACAATAGCGATCAAAAGGTCATGTCTCATTGGCTTCAAAGGGTTGAGTAGCTCTTTATGTGGAAACTCTCCGAGTGGGCCTTCGACAACTCTTCCATTCCTTTGTTTCCAACCTTTTTGACTCCTATAAAATTCTTCCATACCAGGTCACCCCGAAATCCACTTGAATGATTTCCATCTTTATTATTCTTTATAACTAGGTTGGTATTCGTCCGAGGACTTCTCTCTTCAGGGTGCTATTTATCCTGAAGAGGCACCCTTATGATAAAAGGTTGTGGTATTTTAGTCCTTATCATGTATGCAAGTTCATTGAGGGTCTTCATTATTCTGTTCATGACTGAAAGGGTGGATTCTTCCTCATTTCATCCGATCTTCCCTAGGGCTTTGATTGGATTTGGAGTGATCCAAGGCTTTCACCGAACAAGAAGAAGTCAGTCCTCCTTGGAGATGAGGACAATCTCTAAAAGTTACTTAACATAGAAGTACTGAAGTTGAGTGATCTCATGGCTGAGCAGATGCTCTACAATATCGACCTCAGTCTAGCCCTTCCTTGGGGCACGTTCGAGTCTATTATTTTGTTTTGTTGGTTACTCAATCTTTGTTTAGCCGATTTGATAATATCTCATCATTTTTGATTTTGCAGCGATGAGGCCTATACTTGTGGAGATCAAAATGTTCTTCAAGAAGAAGAGGCCGAGCTCCAACTTGGAGAGAGGTGCTCTGAAGAGGATAAGACTGACGACTTCTTTGACCTCGATCCCACCTATTATCTTTAGGTCGGTTGGGACTTCCAACATGGGTGACACACAAGGGGTCATCATTGCAATGCCCCTACTGACAGCCCCTTCGACTGCTATGGGGCCTTTTTGGGCAGAGTCTCCTCCACCCACCCCTCAATCCTCATCGCTAGTCTGATCAAGGTCATTTTCAGTTTCCCCCATGCCCCAACTTCATGACCCAGCAAAGGGTGGGGCCCTCCTCATCGATGGATGATGAGGAGTTCATCACCACGACGAGGAGGTTTTGGAGGAATGACTTGGCCCTCCATAATCAATAGCCTGCTCAGGAAGTTATGAAAGTGATGCTACTACCGGTGGATTGGGCCAAGACAAAGGCTCGACCACCAGATAAGGCCCTGTCCATCTCATTTGAGGACATACTGAAGGCAAGTCTTGATTTAGTCATTTCTTCCTCTCTTTTTGGAGTTCTCTAACTTCAATTTTCTCTTGCAACTAATGTACGATATGGCCCAACTTGGTGAAGCCATCATCCAACTGGACTGAGTAAAGGGAAAATTGGAAAAGGGACATCTAGACAATCGAGGCCTGGAGGAAGGCTGTAGAAGATATTGCTTCCCGAGCTCAATTCGATGCTTCTTGAGCCCAGTCTAATCTCTTGGCCACCAATGAATGGGTTACCCAATTCGAGGGCTTCCTCTCTACAGAATGTGGGCTCGTGGAGGCACAACAGAATAGGGTTACTGAGCTTGAGGTGGAGCTTTAGGTGGTGAAAGAGAAGGTCAAGATGGTGGAAGCTCAACCAGGGGCCGATAAGGCAAGAGAAGTTGCTGAAGCCAAGCTAAAGACCATTGAAAAGCATAAGGCCTCAGCAGAGTTCACAACGAAAGTTTTCGAAGGTTCTTCGGCCGTTTATGACTGCAGCTTCAATGATTGAAAAACTCAAGTGGCACAGTTCTTTCTTGAAGTTGATGTTGGTCGACTCGATCCTTACATTGATGTTAGGGAAGAAGATCCGCAACACGGTGAAGGATTGATCACCCCTGATGTGGAGCCTGCCAGAGCTAAGGGCTAGCTATAGCCAAGCCCGCAATCGGTGAGTCAACCTCTACCAAGGGTCCTATTGTCAAGTCGACCGCAGTAGAATCCCAAGCTGTCGAATTGGTGACCCATGTTGATGTTGAGATGTAGTTCAATAAGTCTTGAGTTCTTGTACTTTTGCTTTTAACTTTGCTTGTTGTACTTGCTTTTGGTGGTTTTTGTAACTAAACTTTAATGATACAATGAGATGTTCTTACTTTTTGAAGTCCGATGTCTTGTTATTCTATCATCTCAAGAAAAAATTTTCTAAGTCATGAGCTTCGATGGACGTTTGATCTTCTAGATGATTCTTGGCTCGTCTTTTAGTTTCAGTGGTTCAAAGACGTCACCGAAAGGGAGTCGAAGTAGTTTCCCGAAGTTTTCTCAGGTTTGAGATTTTCCCAAGCCATCAAGTTTGCATAGGTTCCCAATGTAGATTTTCGATGTGGATTTATGAATGGTACTAGAGAGAGTTTACTGAGCTAAAGACTCCAGTCATGTCGTCGGATCTATTCCAAGGACTTCATTCATGGGGATCCAAGCTTGGGCTAGGATTTTCTTATCATCGGTGCTACATTGGCCCAAGCTTTGGAGGTCCTAATTGGAACCGAGATATCTTCAAGGGGTCAATCTTCCAATTTATGGTCAGATTTTCTTTTGCATTTATCGGCATATCGCCTTATGACTTGGGCCGCTTAGGAGGAATGTTTTCGAGAGAATGTCCTTGGAGATCATCTCCGATCCAATCCAAACTTGCCACATGGCATTTTGCGGTATGTTCCAAAGCGATCTTCATGAATTATCTCTTAAGATTTTAAGCGGATAAGAGTGCAATAAAGGGTCGCATTGCAAGCCACTTCAAGATTAGCCAAGTGGCATGACCTGATTGCATAACAGCTAGATGTGCATTGTTTGAGACCTATAAATAGGTCGGTTGCCTTATAGAATTTCACTGTATCTATTGAGGAACATTCTCCCTACTATCATCTTGCTACTATGCACTACAAGAAAAAGAGGTATTTACGGCAATCATTCCCCATGGATAACAAATTATGCATAGGAAAAAATAGTTTTTTCCAACAAATATTGGTCTTCATTGGGAAAATATTGTTATGTGTCATTTTTTCCGATGGATGAGGGATAATCGTGGTAGAAAAAAATCTTTTTCCGATGGACTGTTGGTATAAAATGATGGAAATGGGCCTTTTTTTTTTGTTGGCGCCAGTGTGGCCCGCCTAAAGGCTTTTTTCCCATGATTAAAACCATGTTATATGACTGCATGGCATCTTCTTTCCATCCATTTCCTTAAAATAAAAAATCCTAGCTTAAAGAGGCATCTCGCCGGCTACCCATCGTGAAGGAGATTGAGCGCCGGTGGCCACAACCGTCGTGAAGGTGGATGAGCGCTAGCAGCCATAACCCTTGTGAAGGTGCTTGAGCATTGGTAGCACCGTGCCCCTCGTGAGTTCCTCACTAAGATTTTTTTCCTAATTTTTTAGTGATTTCTTTGATGAATCTGGCAAGATAGAAGGTGAAATGCTATCGGAGAAGGGTTCCTTCATCCAGCAAGTCCTCTTTCACGTCCTCCACTGGAGGAGAAAGGCTGCTGGATGATGGGCTGTCGATGTTTTTTTTTTCCTTCTTCTATTCTTGATTTCAATGCTTTGATTTGATTTTATAAGGGGGCTGTTTCAGTGCTTTCTTTTCTTCTTCTATTGTCGATTTCTATGTTTGGAGGTTTGCAAATGCAAGGAGACCCAAGCACTGCCACATCTCCAATCCTCCAACCTGTTATCCCATCTTATGATAATTTTAGAATTTATGAAAAGCATAAACTAAAAAATAAATTAGAGACCTTCATCACCTGTCTATCTATCCAGGTTCCTATGACATTGCAAGAAAATGGTTCAGGTGTCCTACTTTCCCTTTCTTCTTCTTTTACTCCATATACATTCAGCTTTTGAATTTTATAAGATGTCATTTTAAAGGTTAATTACATGAATTCTGTAAGATTAATTTGCATATTTATTTGATTTGGATGTAGTTGGAGCTGTTGCGAGGAGAGCAAAGGAACGGCTTAAGACATCTTTTTGGTTGCGGGCATCTTTATGGCTGAAATGTCACATAATGCAAATAAAACTCTTTTTCGTTCTATTGGAATTTAGCCTGTCTTTTGGTGGTTACAAGTTACGTTATGTTGATGAGTGTATGTAAATAACTTGTAGTATGTCCATAGTGGAATAAGTTGTGTAATTTGATTAAACCTTATGTACCTTGATTATGGTTTTATTAATTAAATTCTGAGTTTTTATTTTGAACATCCTTTTAGCATTTGCAAGCAAATGTTTATTAACTAATTAAACATTAATTTTATAATTAACTTTTGTTTAATATATTGGTAGATTTATGATTTAGATATATTTCTTAAATAAAAAAATTCATTCCTAGCGGACTACATTTATTGGTAATAAACCTTTTAGATGCTCATAATTTTTGCCAATGAATAAATATCCATTGGCAAAAATCTTAATTATTTTCAACAATAATAAAGTCGTGGTAAAAAAGTTTATTCTTTCCCAACATATTTATTTTCATCATAAACATAGTTTTTTCCAATGGGGTAACTATTGTCATAAAAAAATTATCTTTTCCCAATAGATTTTTCTATTCGTTATATTTTTTTTCCAACAAGACTTTTACTAATGGCTTCCAATGAACTTAAACTTCGTTAAGAAAAGCTTTCTTGTGAAGTGGGTCTTGAAGGAGAAAATGGCCGCCACACATAGAGAGTCTTCATCCAAAAGGGCAAATGGGGCTCAACCGGAGTAATTTGTGTCTGGCCAAGCCCTGCCTCCTGTGAAAGCTCCAGAGGGATCGATGAGGTCCACTTCTCCTCCTGCTGGCAGGATGGTGCACTCCAGCACTGTGATAGAGGCCTTTGCCGAGGTCAAACTCTGCTACATTGAAGAGTACAGGACCTTGCAGGACTTCAAGGAGGAGCTCGTTGGGGTATCGATGGTGGGATTCATTGAGGGCTTCAAAGATTGCAAGGCTCGCTTGGAGTGCATGATTCCAAAGCTAGATCTGAAGCACCTCTACCCCAAGAATAGCGATGAGAAAGTTGGAGGGGTTTTCTTTAGATGAAGACTAGATCTTCATCTTTTATGTTTTGCTCCTTGGTGCCCTCTTTCGGCACTTTTTATAAATATGAAATGAATAAAAAGTATTATTGCATCATTTGCACCTTTTGTCTGAATGCTTCCTAAGTTGTTGATATCTTTCAGCCAAAGTTTCTCTTGACTTAGGCATTAGATCTCTACCAAATCATTTACCTTAGATGAAGTCTGAACTTATTCAACTGTCATTGAAAAGTCACCGATGTGATTTAATTCTCATCGATAGGAGGTCGTATGTTACCCGATTAAGAATTTCAAGGCCTTGTTCCAAATTGATCATTTAGACTATATTTTTACCAAATCATTTTGTCAGTTGACTCTATCCTAAATGTCATCGGATTAATTTTGAGACCTTAGCTTGTCGAGGTCCTAACTTGGGTTGTATATCTCCTCATTGTCTGGGGTATGGTCGCCTTATCCATAGGTTGTCCCTTTCTGATGTGAGCTGCTTCTAAGGTCATATTCTTTTCGGATGTAGATTCCTAAGTTTTACTTCGACTTAGTTAGACAGAATCTGCCAAGTCGATTACTTCAGCTATATTCTTAGATCAATTCCAAGTATCTCATTTATGGATGTTCTAACTTGGGTTAGGATATATCCTTATCATCATTGGATCATTTTCAACTGATATTTGAAGATCTCAGCTTGAGCCGAGATATCTCCAAAGTTTACTTGTGGAGGTCCTAACTTGGGTCAAGATATCTCCTTATCGCCGGCACCTTGCCGACTAATATTTTAGAGGTCTTGGCCTAAGCCAAGATATTTTTGAAGGATCGGTCCATCGATCCAGTCACAAGGGTTCAGTTTGGCTTTTGAATATCTCATAGTCTTCATTGTCATCAGTGATTTGCCAGGATTGATGTCCAAGGTCTTGAGGTAGATCTGAAATATCTTGATGGATCGTACACCAAAGGGTCACGTCCCTTAGGATTCAGGCATGCAAGCATTTAATGTTGGTACTCCCTAATAATGATAACCTACTGGTATGGATGGTTAGGAGTTTGATCACTATATGGCATGGTCCTCGAGACCACTCCCACTATGACACTATCGCATGGTCGGTGGGGGTAGTTGAAGGCACCCAGGTCTGGCTCTATATGAATGGAGCCTCTCTGCCTTTTGAGATTGATGTCGACCTAATATTTTTCTATAATGTGGTGGTGCCATCTTATCCATCGTCAGGAGATCATCAGCATCTTCCTTCAAATGGGGGAACCTCTGATGGAAATAGTAGGCATTCATGCATGCAATTTCATAAATTTTTTGAAATTTTATACAATGGAAGACATATAGATTAATCCCATTAATATATCATGCATATGATTAGATAAAAAACACCAACACTAGGACCTATGATATGATATAATACATATATAAAATCTGAAATGAGAAAAACCAGCAAGCATAGATCACATCAATGCATGCGGTAGATCACATCTACAATATGTATGAGTTCAAAACCTGATATCTAAGTGTGGGTAGAAGATCATCACAACTGAAAACTATGGTAATAGGTTCTTCTTGATGTGCAACAGATGCACAGAATGTCCAATCTCTACAGGACATCCACATGAAGCCCTGTTGTTGATCGATCTCTTGGAGTTCTAGCTCACGCAGAGACCTTCTTTAATGGCTGATTGAACTCCTTTCGATCTCTCGGACACTTCCAGAGGTGAAGGAGGATGTTTGGAGGTGATGAGGTGGAGGAAGAAAGGCGAAGAGGAGACACTTTTCTCTCATTTTCTCTCTTCCCAAAAATCCTAGAAAGAAACCCTAGGGTATACACGCCGAAAGACCCACTCCCAAAAGAGCCCACGCCCCAATTTTCTTCAGAGAAAACTCTCTCTCGATGGAACACGTCTTCAAATATCTCTCAGATCTCTGATGCATGCCAAAAAATAGCATATTTATTTTTGGTATCCAAAAGAGGTTGGGATAAGATAGGGTTAGGGTAGTTAAATTTGAATTCATAGCCAATTCGAACTTGAATTCAAAATTCAAGTTTAAATCAAATTCAAACTTTAACTAACCTAACCCTTATCCAAAGTGGGCAACAAGGGAGCAATGTGCATAGAAATCCTTCACACAAAACTAGAGAGGGAGTGAAAACTTTTTGGCATGGTCAAGGGGTTGGCACTAGAGAAGTCCAAACTAATTTGGATTCTTGGTTCATCCAATTAGGTCTTCATCCAAATCAAATTAGATTAGACCCAATTAGATAACTGAACCTAATCTAATTAACCACCAAATCAACTTAATTAAATTCTAATCCAATCAAAAATTAATCGAGCTCAAGTCTTGATGAAATCAGAATCAATCTCCCTTAGCGATTAGGTCATCTTATAACCTAATTGGATTGACCTAATTGAATCTAATTCAATTAGACTTAATCTAAACTCATTACTTAATCAATTAATAATTAATTCTTCTATAATTCACTAACTTTAGCGAATTATTTTATCATAACTTTTGCATAAAGTTAATCATCAATCATATTGACGATTATACCCTTGAACGATTCTCAATCATTAATCAGCCATCTGATCAGATAGAAACTTCTTTTATGTGTGACCCCATAGGTTTGAACCTAAGTCGGTAGCACAGAAATAAATTTTATACTAATCAAAGTGACCATCTACCAATGATACATGATATCCAGATAGGCCGAATGATTGCAAAGCAATATTCAAGAATCTTTGACATATGATTACTATATAATTCATCTTTTTGATCCTGAATACTCAGGATGACTTCAGAGTTAAACTATCAATTCTTGATCAGTACATCAATAATGTGTCTTAACCTCATAAATCCTGTGACTCCTCATAAGGACTATCCTAATCACGGTTTTGCTGAATTAAAAACAATGCAGCACTATCTCCTAAAATCAGGAGCACTCAATCTAATTTTGACTCACACACCAACTTCGCAAGTACTTGATTTTGTGTTCAGAAATTTTCATCACTGAATTAGAAATTTAGATGGTTCGACATCAAAACACAATGAGTTGCTTGCAAGTCATCATAGTAATTTCAGGTCGGAGGAACACTTATATCCATATCCTTCGTAAACTACTCTTGATAGTAGAGTGTTCCATAGTTGGTCATGTTCAGTGAGATGTACTTCTGTATTTCTCCTACATGCCATACCAGTGTCTCCACACTCTTTGATTAAGAGGACAACCAAACCATATGGCACACAACAACCTATACTTGATAAACATTATCGTCCTAATAATAAACATCATTTGATCACAAACAAGTTTAAGAACTACACGATAAATTCTTTTTTATCGATTGAAAGTAGTTCTAAAGACTTCATCATAACATAGGAGTTCAATGAAGAAGATGCACAATTTATGATGAAAATCTAAATAATTTTTATTAATTTATAATTCATATATCATTTATAAATAGCATAATTATTTAAAATAGATAATTGGCTTTAAGATATATTTTTTAATAACTCCATTTGGACTAAAGCCAATCGAAACAGTATCTAATACCCATCTTCCACTTGTGATTATCAAACTCGATTTCAAGGGTTTTAATAAATGGGTTGGCTAGATTTTTTTTTCTGTCAATTTTTGAAGTTCGATGTCACCTCATCCATAATCTCATGGATAAGATGATAGCGATGCAGAACATGCTTGGTTCTTTGATAAGATTTTGATTCTTTTGCTTGAGCTATGGCTCCAGTGCTGTCGCAGTACAGTAGAACAGACCATCAATGGAGGGTGCCACTCTAAGCTCGCGATAAACATCCACAATCAGACAACTTTTTTGGCTGCATCGGATGCCGTAATGTACTCCACCTTGCAAACAGAATAGCTACACTGTGCTGCTTGGAACTTTTCCAACAGATCGCTCCTCCATTCAGGGTAAAGATATAATCTGATACAGTTTTGCTATCATCATGATCTGACTGAAAATTAAATCAGTATATTTCACAAGTTTCAAGTTAGATTCTCTATAAGTGAACCATTGGTCCTTAGTATTCTCAAATATTGAGGATAATTTTTACAACCTTCCAATGGTTCTCATTCGAATCAGGCTAATACCTGCTCACTATCCCTGGTGAGTAAGCAATATCTGATCTTGTATATGCCATGGCTCATACTAGATCCCACTATCGAAGATATAAAATTCTACTTATATGCTCTCTTTCTTCAGGATTTATCAGACAATCCTTCTTAAGAGAGAAATTCCATCGCCTATCAAAGATAGTCTTTCTTGAAATTTTTCATGCTGAACTGCTTCAGCACAGTATCAATGTATGTAGACTAGGACAACCCAAGCAATCTTTTAGATTTATCTCTACAGATTTTTATCCCTAGGATATAGGATATTTCTCCCAAATTTCTCATAGAGAACTGAGATGACAGTCAAATTTTTATTTTCTATAATGCAGGAACGTCGTTCCTGATTGAGAAATGTCATCCACATACAACACAAAGAATATGACTACAGAATCATTAGTCCATTTCTAGATGCATGGTTTTTCTCCATTCTTAATGAACCCATATGTTTTGATCATCTTATCAAAATGTATATTTCAACTTCGAGATGCCTGTTCCATCCATAAATGGATCTCGAAAGCTTGCACACCTTTGATTCATCTATGGATGTGAACCTTTCAGGTTGTATCATATATACCTCTTCTTCTAGCTCTTTATTTAAAAAAATTGTTTTCATATCTATTTTCAGATTTCATAGTTAAAATATATCACCATCGCAAGCATAATCTAAATAAACTTGAGCATTGCCACAGAAAAATATTAGGGATGTCTGATCAGGACATCATCACCACAGGACCTTTTCGATACTGCTCGGTATAGTAGGAAGAAAGAAGAAACAAAAAAAAAATACAATCAAATATGTGGATCAACCAAAAGGCTCACCTCCATAGAGTATGCAAGCTTCAAGATGAAACAGAGAAAATTATAAGAAAAGATCATATCCTCAGCTCTCATACACTCAATCTCTCTCTCACTAGAAGCTCTCCCTCACAAAAGTTCTCTCTCTTAATAAGACCCCCTGAACCCTAAAACGATGCTGTTCTATGCTTGACAGTCTACTTGAGCCCTTTGCTCCTGCTCTCTATCGATGCCTTTTTAGGATCTGCTGCCTGCTACCTGACTCCCTGTCTCTTGGTTGCTACACACAGATCTCCACCAAACTCATCACAGGCCATAGTTGCTCTCTATTTTGCCACAAGCCTCTTAAAGGCCAAAATCCATGTTCAATTATGAGTTTAAGGCATAATAGGACTCTTGGTAGCACCCCAGAACCTTCTGAACTGTCAGATTGCACCCGTAAGCCCCCAGTTGTCATCCGATCATGCGTCTGATCATCCAATCCACAAAAATTCCCAAAGATCATGAGAAACACCCTTTGAAATGCCATTGGTCTATCGTGGACCACATGAACACCAGAGAAACTGGCATGCAGTCCACATGCCTCTCCATGGACCGCAGTCCATGGTGGACCATGGTCCGTGGTGGATCATGGTACATCACATGCTGTCGCATTTGTTTAAGCATGCATGCTTGGGCCCAGACTGTGCCCGCACGTCCACAGTTGGGCTACACTGTCGGGCCTGGTTGCACTGCCGTCGGCCTCCATTGGCCTACCATTGACCTTTGCCGCCCCGTGGGCCATGCCACCTATTTTCGAGCTACTCTCACATATATCTCCTCCATCTGGACTTTGTTTGGACTGTTCTTAGACTCATTCGACTCTATTCATCATCCTGAATCTCGTTGTAGGCTCCTTATGGGTCGAATCTCGAGACATCAAATCTCAATAATCTTCATCTCGACTCGACATTTGGCCTCCTCCTAACTCTAAGAGCTTCTAGATCTCTTCGCTTTCATTTCCTGAGGCAATCGCCTGCTGATCATGGATGGATAAAAATGGGAGTCAAATCAGACCACTCGATCCCATCTCCATTGTATGCGTGCTCCTCCTGACCTGAGATTAGCTTGAGATATCCTCCTGCGGTAATAGGAATTTCATCCTGTGATATTGTCTCTTATCCTTCCAAATCTTGCATCTCATGCCCGATCGACCTCCATCTGGAGCTCCATCTCGCTCTAGGCTCTTCCTGGCTCTGAAAGCTCCATCTCGCACTAGGCTTCTCGTCATGTAGTAATATTCTCTCATCCTCTTCTTCTCCTGCAGAATAACCCTATCGCATGCATGACTTTCAAGATTCCTCCATCAATTATCCACCTGTAGTCGGTTGAATCTAGTCTGCTCAATGAGATAAGATTCAGTCTAAAATCGGATATGTATCAGACATTCTTCAATCTCCTTACTGTACCATCATGTATCCTCAGCTGACTGTTCTGATGCATCGGATCTCATAGCTCAATCTATCCGATAGATGAACAGTGCCCTTACTACTATCTAGAGAGTCAAACTTCTCCTCTCTGCAACATACATGATAGGTGCATGCAGAATCTAAAATCTACAATTGGAAAGAAGTAGAAACCTCCTCAGATATCTTCAGAACATTATTCTCTGACTCACTACTGACCGTTGCTGCAGTAGCCCTCATCCGATCCCTGAGTTGAGGACAATCTCTAGCTAGATATCCTAACTCATCACACCAGTAATATCTGATCTTGCTCAAGTCCCTCATCCTAGACTTGGACTGTCCTCATTGCGATCTCCTGTCACTCCATCTGTCGCCTCCTACTCCTTCAGAAATCATCAAAACTGAGTTGCCACTTGAGTTTGAAGCTGGGTTCTCCCGTCTGAGAATCTTACTCTGAAGAATCACCATAGTGACCTCATCCATCTTGATTGTACTTTTGTCTATTAGAAGAGCAGTCACCAAGGACTTATATGAAGGAAGAAGCGACCAGGCCTGGATCCTCAACCTCATCGATGCTGAGGAGTCGGTGAGGATCTATGAAGTGACTGGATGCTTCTGTATGCTCTGTCCGTCAGTCATCCATAGTTGGTAGAACTACCTTCAGAGGAAGAGAGTGTTGGTGAGAGACTTCACCATGTACAACTCTTCGAGCTTTGACCACAGCACCGTCAGAAAAATCTTGCCATGCACATGTATCACCACCTTATCTGCTAGGTAAATATAGATGATACTCACTATCTACATCTGTAGCTGCTCCCAGATCTTCTCCTTCATGGTGTCTGATTTTTTTTCGTATAAGAGCGGTTGATCAACCATATTGGATGAGCACGTTCTTCACCCTCACTTGTCATAAAGAAAAATTATTCTTTCCATCAAACTTATTGATCTCCACTTTGATTGAGCCAATCTTCTCCATCCTTAATCTTGGTCACCACCATCGGAACCTGCACCTTAGTACCTCCTGACTCTGATATCACTTGTTGGAGATGTCTGGTCAGGACACCACCACCATAGGACCTTTTCGATACTACTCGATGCAGTAGGAAGAAAGAAGATATAAAAATAAAAACATAATCAAATATGTGAATCAACTAAAAGGCTTGCCTCCATGGGGCATGCAAGTTTCATTATGAAAAAAAAAATTACAAAAAGAGATCACACCCTCAGCTCTCATACACCTAATCTCTCTCTCACAAGAAGCTCTCCTTCATAAAAGCTCTCTCTCTTAAGGAGACCCCCTAAACCCCTGAAATGATTATTGTTCGTTGCCTGACAATCTGCCTAAAGCCCCTTGCTCCTACTCTCTGTCGGTGCCTTTTCAGGATCTGTTACTTGCTGCCTGACTTCCTGTCTCTTGGCTGCTGCACACAGGTCTCCATCGAACTCACCACAGGCCATAGGTGCTTTCTATTTCACCATAGGCCTCTTAAAAGCCAAAATCCATGTTCAATCCTGAGTCCAAGGTGTAACAGGATTCCTGATAGCACCCCAGAACCTCCTGAACCACTAGATCGCACCCGCAAGCCCCGAGCCACCATCCGATCACATGTCTGGTCACCCGATCCATGAAAATCCTCAAAGACTGTGAGAAATGCCCTCCCAAATACCATCAGTCCATTGTGGATCATGTGAATGCTAAAGAAACTGGTGCGCTGTCCATGCACCTTCCCATGGACCGCAGCCGTGGTGGACCATGGTACACCACGCATGATCACGCATTGTGGGCCATGCATTGGTGCACCCACTGGCCCGGCCAGTGCCTGCGCATCTGTGTGCTGGGCAGCACCGGGCTTGGCTATGCCACCGTCAGTGTCCACCGGCCCACCGTCGGCCTTTGCCACCCTATGGGTTATGCCACCTTTTCTCAAGCTTCTCTCATGTGTATTTCCTCTATTTAGACTCCATTTAGGCTGTTCTTGGGCTCGTTGGACTCCGTTCGTCGTTTTAAACCTTATTATGGGCTCCTTTTGGGTCAAATCTTAAGGCATCAAATCTCAATAATTTTTATCTCGACTCGATATTCAGTTTCTTCCTTACTTTGAGAGCTTTTAGATCTCCTCGTCCCCATACCCTGGGACAATCGCCTATTGATCATGGATGGGCAAACATGAGAGTCAGCCAAACTACTCAATTCCATCTCTATCGTATACTATGCTGCTCCTGACCTGAGACCTGCTTGAAGTATCCTCTTACGATAATACAAATCTCACCCTATGATATCGCCTCTCATCCTCTCAAGTTTTGCATATCATATCCGATCCACCTCCATCTGGAGCTCCACCTCGCTCTAGACTCCTCCTGGCTCTTGAAGTTTCACCTCGCACTAGGCTCCCCATTAGGTAGTAATATCCCTTATCCTCTTCTTCCCCTTCAAAATAACCCTATCACCGCACATGACCTTCAGGATTCCTCATCTACTATCCATCTATAATCGATCAAATCCAGTTTACTCAATGAGATAAGATTTCGTCTGAAATCAGATATGTATTGGATCTTTCTCAATCTCCTCACTGCACTATCATATGTCCTCCAGTTGATCATCCTGATACTTTTGATCGTATAGTTTGATCCATCCGACAGATAAACAGTACCCTCACAACTCTCCAAAAAGTCAAACTACTTCTCTCTGCAATATATATGAGAGGTGCATGTAGAATTTAAAATTCACTGCTGGAAAGAAGTAGATACCTCATCAGATATCTCCAAGATATCATCTTCTGACTCGCTACTAACCGTCGCTGTAGTAGTCCTCGTCCGATTTTAAGTTGAGGGCAATCTTTGGTTAGATGCCCCAACTTATCACACCAGTAATATCTGATCTAGCTCAAGTCCTCATCTTGGACTTCCACCACCCTCACCGTGATCTCCTATTGCTCCATCTACCACCTCCTGCTCTTCTAAAAACTGTCAAAGCTGAGCTACTGCCTGAGCTTGAAGTCAGATTCTCCTACTCGAGAATCTCATTCTAAAGAATCACCATGGTGACCTCATCCATCTTGATGGTGTACTTTCCCACTAAAAAATAATCACCAAAACTCATACAAAGGGAGAAGCAATACTAGCAAGACTAGTGTCCTAGTCTTCTCCAACTTTCTCGCCAACATTGAGAAGATCGATGAGGATCTTTTGAAAGTGGCTAAGATGCTCCTACTCGTTCTGTCTCTCAATCATCCATAGCTGGTAGAACCACCTCTAGAGGAAGAAAGTGTTAGTGAGAGACTTCACTATGTACAACTCTTCGAGCTTCGACCAGAGCATCGTTGGAGAAATTTTGTCAAATACATATATCACCATCTCATCCACTAGGTACTTACGGATGGTACTCACCATCTGCATCTGTAGTCACTCTGAGGTCTTCTCCTCCATGGTGTCTGACTTCTTCTCATACAAGAGAGCATTGATCAACCCATATTGGATGAGCACATCTTTTACCCTTGCTTGTCAGAAAGAGAAAATGCTCTTTCTATCAAACCTATTGATCTCCACCTTGATTGAGTCTATCTTCTCCATCATCAATCTTGGTCACCACCATCGTAACCTATGTTCTGGTACCGTTTGACTCTGATACCACTTGTTGGGATGTCTGGCCAAGACACCACTATCACAAGACCTTTTTGATACTGCTTGGTGCAGTAGAAAGAAAGAAGAAATAAAAAAATAAAAATAAAAATATAATCAAATATGTGGATCAACCAAAAAGCTCACCTCTATAGGGCATGCAAGCTTCACTATAAAAAAAAAATTACAAAAAGAGATCACACCCTCAACCCTCATATATCCAATCTCTCTCTCACAAGAAGCTCTCACACACAAAAGCTCTCTCTCTTAAGGAGACCTCTTGAACCTCTGAAATGATCACTATTCATTGCCTGATAGTTACTTGAGCCCCTTGCTCTTGCTCTCTATCGATGCTTTTTAGGGTTGTTGTCTGCTGCCTGACTCCCTTCTCTTGGCTGCTGCACATAGGTCTCCATCGAACTCACCACCGACCACAGGTGCTGTTTGTTTCGCCACAGGCCTCTTAAAGGCCAAAATTTGTGTTCAATCTCGAGTCTAAGGCATAACAAGACTCCTAGTAGCACCCCAGAACCTCCTGAGCCGTCGGATGCACTCGCAAGCCCCCAATCATCATTCGATCATGCATCTCCTCATCTGATCCATAAAAATCCCCAAAGACCATGAGAAATACCCTCCAAAATACTGCTGGTCTACCATGGACCGCATGAAATGCCAGAGAAACTAGTGTGCGTCAATGCACCTCTCCATGGACCACGATCCATGGTGCGCTGTCACGCACTACAGGCCGCACACCCATGCATTCGCTGGACTGACCCAAGCATGCATCTGCATGTGCATGCTTGGGCCTGAGCCGTGCCCGTGCATCCGTGTGCTGGGCTGTGCTATCAGGCTTGGCTACATCGCCATCGGCTTCTATCGCCCGTGGGCTGTGTCACCTATTTCCAAGCTTCTCTTGCACGTATCTCCTCTACTTGGACTCTGTTTGGGCTATTCTTATGCTTGTTAGACTTCATTCATCATCTTAAACCTCGCTGTAGGCTCTTTATAGATCGAATCTTAAGACATCAAATTTAATAGAGAAAATATCTCGTCATAGTCAATATCATAACATTGACGATATCCCTTGGCAACCAAAGACCTTATAGATCTCCAACTTTCTATTTGCATCCTTTTTCCTTTTGAAAATCTACTTACGTCCTATGAATTTTATCCCTTCAGGTGGATCAATGAGTATCCATACATCATTGATCTTCATAGACTCTATTTCGGACTTCATGGCTTCAAGTCACTTATCAGAGTCAGATCTCTATATGACATCCATATAGGTGATCGGATCCTCATTGTTCTCATCATGTTCAACAAGATCACCGTTCCAGATCAAGAAACCATAGTATCTGTCTGGTTGACGTGGTACTCTATCAAATCTTCTCAAAGGTGCCTCTACAATGGACTCAAGATTTGATCTAATCAAATCTAATTCTGTATTTTTACTTATTTGTGTCAATTCTTCTACCTGTCAAACTTCATCAAGTTCACTTCATCAAGTTCAACCTTAGTGCATTAGATCCTTCCCCAAGGAACTTCTTTTTCAAAAAGAATGCCTTATTGCTAACGAATACTTTTTGTTCTTCAGTATGGTAGAAGTAATATCTCTTATTTTCTAGGGATATCATATGAAATAATACTTATCAGATTGAGGTCCAAGCCTATCAGTCTGCAAACACTTGACATAAGTCAGACAATCCCAAACCATAGGGTAAGAGAGTATCAGACTACATCTAGTTCATATCTCATATGAAGTCTTACAACTGATTTGCTTGGAACCCTATTCGGAACATAACAAATAGTCTCAAGAGCATAACCCCAAAAAGAGACTAGCAGACTTCAAACCCTTTCATAGACTGAACCATGTCTAATAGAGTTCGATTCTTCCTTTTCGATATTCTATTATATCATGGTATCCCAGGAGGGGTCATTATGAGAGAATCCTATTCTTTTTTAGATATGTCAAAAATTCACTGAAAAGATATTCACCTCCTCGGTCAGATCGAAGAGTTTTGACTCATTTTAGTTTATTTTTCTATCTCATTACGAAATCGTTTGAATATTTCAAATGATTCGGACTTATCTTCATAAGATAGATGTATCCATACCTCAATAGATCATTAGTAAATGTAATGAAATAATTATACTCTCCTCTGACACTCGAGTTCATGGATCTACATACGTCAGTATGTACTAGACTTAGAATTTCACTAGCTCATTCACCTTTTCTAGTAAAAGACAACTTAGTCATCTTTTCAAAAAACAGGATTCATAAGTCGACAGTGATTCACAATCATTAACTTTGAGGATTTCTTCTTTACTTAACCTGTTTATCCTATTCATCAAAAAGAATGGACAATAATGACAATCACTTAAAACGACATTATTTGAACTGAAAATAAGCTCGATAATTTCTAAAGCTAGGACTAAAACATGACTTCCATCTCTAACTTCAGGAATCTTTCACTATTTCAAATTTTCTACTAACCTGAAGTCTCTGTAATGAATTACAAATATGAATCAAACTTTTGGTATCCAATATCTAGATACTAGTATCATAGATAGAAAAATTATAAGGTGTTATCATATGTGTACCTTATCTAACAACCATGTGCTAATTTATCTTTCTGGGCTGTTCAGATCAAGTGACGCTAGATATAAAGAACAATTCCTCTTCCAGTGCTCCAACATTTTACAAAAGATGCACTCTGCTGGACTTAAGTTATCCTTAGACTTCTTGGTCAGTTTGGGCTTCACAGCCCTAGCATGACTCATTTACACCTTCTTTTTGTTTCCTTTCTCAAAGGACTGATGCCCCATTGAGGATTTATCCTTAAGGGTGCCAAAGGACTCATTCAACATTTGAAGTATTTTCTCTGATAGAACATCCTTAAATTTACATCTAAATTCATCATTCATCGTTGCCCTCATTATGCACCGCATCATGGTTCAATCATTTAGCCACTTCTGATAAGTATCTTTATCCGCATCATGTGTGTTAGACATATATTTCAGGTGTTGGATTCGTAAGAATATATAAGATCCTTTCATACTTCAAAACTATTTTAACTTTTAATACTAGCTATCGAAGTTGGATCCAATAAGCTTATCACTGTCTAACATGAGTGGAGCAACAACTTACTAGCCATAACTGAAAAGAAAAATATAAGATCTATTAGTATATGAATTATTTTATCCTAAAGACTTAGACTTTAGTCTAAAGATTCTCCTACTATTTCACACAAATTGATAGCTTTTATCTCTAATTTAAGAAATTACATTAATTTCTTAGCAGGTACTAGAATCCACACAGACTGCATACGGTTCGAGAAAAGCTCGGTCAAGTCATGTGCATCTACGGGTAGATTTTTAACCAATTATTTTTTTAAATAATTTTTAGTAATAATTTTACCCCAAGTTCCTTTTCAATAGCGTAGGCCTCCATTGAAAGTCCTGGTTAGGTCTAACCATTAACACAATATACTCAGTGAATTTAACTCATGAACAATCAAGCTCAAGGAAAGCTTAGCCAATCCAACTATTTATCAAATAGTATAATAGAGTCATCATTTAATGAATGATAATTCTAATAGCAGATAAGCATTAGGTGTGTAGCACCTCCAATGACTATCAGACTATTGGACCAATTATCATCCATCTTAATGGGAGGCTATGATCTAATTATTATCATAACTATTTCATTTTAAGGACCTAATAATTTAAAAAATTTAATTAATATATTTTAAAAAATAAAAAAAAATTGATCCGTAGTTGTAAATTCTTTCACTAACTTCATCAATCATGAAGAGGACTAAAAACAACTGATCCAACTATCAAGCCATAAATCCTCTCACTGACTTCATCAAGCTATGAAAAGGACTAGAGAGAAGTCGGTCCAGAGTACCTAAATCAATCAAACTGATTTATCTAGATAGCATGGGTGAACTCAAATCACAAAATGACCTAATCAAAAACTGATCGACTACATTGGCCAAGTGAAGATCGATGGGAGGGTCCTCTTTTCTTTCCTTAGTTAAACACCAACATAATTGACCAGGAAAGAAAATAGTCTCAATTAAAAATCTCTTTCAGCCACTTGCCTTAGACACCAATCAGCTTATCAGATTCGATTTGGTCAGCCTATAGACTCAGGTTCGACTCCTAAGATAAGAACAGATCCATTTAGTCTAATCAAAGATATGGACTTGACCAACTACAACTATTATATTTGATCTAGAGTGTTCTTGACCTAATCTAAATCAACTTTTGATTAGATTTGATCAATTACTTTTACTCAGTCTATTATTAAATTTTAATCTTAGATCTAATCCAATTAAATGGTTTGATTCAAGCTAATCCATAGCCCCATATTTTATGCTATGTCATTAGATCTTTAATTCACAATTCTAGATCTAAAGATTAAACTCTTAATTCTCAATTAAGTATAGCATTGACATGAGTTTAGGGTTTAATAGAAACTATTTTAGATGTAAACTCCTTTACATTAAGGTTTTATACAAAAATATTCAGTTCAAAAATTTGAGTCGGCTCACCCTTGGACTAAGCCGACTGATCACACTGGATCGACTAAGTTTTGAGACATAGTCAACTCAATGGTGATGAACAGTAACCTTCATTCTTCACCTGCACAACTGAGTCAGCTCAGCAGAAAACTAAACCGACTAATCAAGATTCTGAGTCAACTCAAATCAAAACTAGGTCGACTCAGCAAGCTGAATAGTAGCTCGTTGCAAGGTTTCAAATCAAATATTTTTGCATAATCAGTAATAAAATCAATCATAAATTCCTTTTAGATCTCATCTATGCTTATTTATGATTCTAAATTTTATTTTCAATGATTACATGTTACTTTTTTTGCATAATTTAAATTTGTATCACATATAACAGATCCTAGGATTTTCAATCTAAGATTTTATAAAAAAATAAGTTTTTTTTCTTTTATGGTTCTTCTATATAAGACATCATAATGGCACACATTTAAAGAGAAGAAAGAGCATTCACTGCCAGTATTCAAAATTTCTTCAAAAGAGAGCTTCAACGATAATAATTCAATCATCATCAGGGTTTTTACTGTTATTCTGTTTTTCTATTTTGAAAGTGCTGCAGTAGTTTCAGCAGGGGCTGAAGCTTGAAGGGCTGATTTTATACCAAATTAGGATTAGTTTGGGAGAGCCTTGGGATAAGGCTCGTAAAGATTTTGATTGGTTGACTTGAGATAAAATTAATTGATTTATTTATGAGTTCGATAAAAATAAATATGCTATAATTAGATTAATTATAGTAAAAATTTTAAAAGACAGCTTAGAGAGTGGATGTAGATGCTTGAGGTGCACTGAACCACTATAAATTAACTATGTTGGGTGTGTGTGATCCTTTACTTCTTCTGTAATTATTTTTAGCTTATTTTATTCACTGTATTTTCAACTTACTTATATTTTTGCATTTACACATTAGTTTAAATTTTTAAAAAAATTAACAACCCAATTCACCCCCCCTTCTCCCCTCTTGGATTGTTTTGCTGGGCGATAGATGGGTCTTAGGTATATGACCAATTGACTTTAGATCAAGTGAGAGTTTGTTAGATGTATGCTCTAGAAGTTAATTATTAGCTGACATATTTTGTAATTCTAAATATTAATTTATACTTATAAAATATTTATTATTAATAAAAAATAATTTTTATTTTAATCATATTTTATGTATCCATGATTTTTTCTAGAAATTAACAAATGATTTAGCATATTCTCAAGGTGTTAAGAATTTGGGATATACAATTGATGGTTAATTTTTAAAGGCTCTCAATCGAAGGATCATCATGGAGGACAGTGATCGATCCAGTTAAATCGATGCACGGATACCTTCCTTTCAAACAGATGAGTCTCAGTTTCTAGTATAGAGATATTGAGGTGATAGTGTAGGTGGTTGTTAGAGAATAACTTGCACTGAGCATAACCAACATGAGAAACTACTTGGATGTCTACTCACTCGTTAGTGATTTGCTCGATGCTGCAATGGTGTGAGTGATTCTTTGACCTACGGTATATTGTGAAACTTAACGTAGGCAATTTCATGCATGCATTTTATTTTTTTTTTAAATTTTTAACATAGTGAAAGATAATTAAATCAATCAAATTAATCTAGTATGCATTAGATCTGATCTAAAAACTACCTATCATGGATCGTATGACACAAAAACACATGCATGATCTGAAATTTAAAACATAGATCACATCTACACTATAGATCATATCTACTAAGTAACTAAGTTCCAAACTCTATATCTGAGTGTGGGTCAATATTCACTGTAGCTGATTATCATGGATTGTTAGTTGCTCCTAGCTGCACAGATGTCCGCCTCCATGGGTATCCACATGAAGTTTTTGTCAAATTGAAGGTTCGATGATCGACAATCTCTCCAGAGTGCTACTCTCTTACAGAGACCTACTCCCGATGGCTAATTGTGCTCCTTCTTCGGATCTCATGGACTCTTCCAAGAGGAGAAGAAGGACTATAGGAGGAAGATTAGGTGATGGAAGAAGGTAAAGATGTGAACTCTATTCTCTATTTTCCTCTCTTCCCAAAATTCTAGATGGAACCCTAGGGTACACACATCAGGAAGTCTCATGCCCAGAAAGCCTCACGCCCTAATTTTTCTCTTAGTGAAAACTCTTTCCACGAAAAGCCTCTCTCAGATTCCTCACGGATGCCCACAAACTCCCTCCTTAAGATGACATTCAAAAGGGATAAGGGGAGATAAGATTAGGTAAGGTTTAAATTCAAAAGCAATTCAAACTTGAATTCAAAATTCAAGTTGAATTCAAATCCAAATTTAAATCAAACTAATCCTCATCCATAAGTGAGAAATGTGGGTATGGAAGAAGGTTTAGCATGATAATTTTTTTTTCATGCAAAAATCAAAGCGTGCATGATACCTTTTGGCATGGTCAAAGGGGTTGGCGCTAAGGAGAAGTCCAAACAATTTGGACTCTTAGGTTTTAGTTTTTTGGTTTCAACCAAATCTTATTTTGTTAGACCCAAATAAATAAGAATGAACCTAATCAAATTAGGCACCTAATCTCTTTAAATAAATCCTAATCCAATTAGGAATAAATCAAACCCCAAGTCCTGATCAAGTCAAAAATTAATCTCCCTTAGTGATTAGGTTATCTTATAACCTCATAGATCAAATTAATCAAATCCAATTCAATTAAACTTGATCCAAACCTCATTGTTCAATTAAATTAAATCAATTAGCAATCTAATTACTAATTAATCCTCTATAATTCACAAACTATTGATAAATTATTTAATCAAACTTTTGCATAAGGTTAATCATCAATCATATTGATGATTATATCCTTAAATGATTTATAATCGATAATCAGCCATCTGATCAGATAGAAATCTCTATTGTGTATGACCCCATAGATTCGAATACTAAGTCGATAGTATAGAAACTAATTTCTATAATATTCGAAGTGACCATCTAGCAATGATATCCGATATCCAGATGGATCGAATTACTGCAAAATAACTTTCAAGAATCTTGGAATATAGTTATTATATAATTTATCCCTTTGACCCTCAATGGTCAGGATGACTTCAGAATTAAACTGCCAACTCTTAATCAGTTCATCCATATTGTATCTCAACTTTATAAATCCTGTGACTCCTCATATAGATTATCTTGATCAAGATTTGCTTAACGAAATACAGCAAAGTATTATCTTCAAAATCTAGAGTGATCAATCCCATCTTGTCTCACACACGACTTTGTAAGTACTTGACGGTACTTAAAAATCTTCCATCACTATATTAAAAATACAGATAGTCCGACACTAAAGCACAGTGAGTTACTTGCAGGTTACCATGATGATCTTTGATAGGAGGGATACTTAAACCAATATCCTTCAAGAGCTACTTTTGACAGTAGAGTACTCCGTAGTTAGATCAAGTTTAGTATAAATATACTCCTATGTTTTATCTGTATGCCATACCAGTACCTCCATACTCATTAGTTATAAGAACAACTACTTTATATGGCACATAACGACCTATATTTGATAAACATTATCATCTTTTTTAATAACGTATCATTTGGTCGTGAACTAGTTTAAGAACTATTCGATAAATCCTCCTTTATCGATTAAAAATAGTTCTAAGAACTTCATCATAATATAAGAGTTCTTAAAAAAAGATGCATAGATTATGATGAATTATCAAATAACTTTTTATTAATTTATAATTCATATATAATTTACATACAAAGAGCACAATTGTCTATAGTTAGACAATTGGCTTAAGGACATAATTCCTAGCAACTCTCACTTGGACTAAAGCCAATCAGAGCAGTATCTAATATCTATCTTCCATTTATGTTATTAAACTCTTTGATTCTAAAGGCTTTAGTAAATGGATCGACCAAGTTTTTTTTTCCATCGATTTTCTGAAGCTCGATATCACCATAATCAACGATCTCTCGAACAAGGTGATAGCGATATAGAATGTATTTGGTCCTCTGATGAGACTTCGATTCTTTAGTTTGAGCTATGGCTCCAGTACTGTCACAATACAGCAAAACAGGACCATCAACGAAGGATATCACTCTAAGCTTGCTGATGAACTTTCTTAACTTAACAGCTTCCTTGACAGCATCGAATGCCACAATATACTCTGCCTCACAAATAGAATTGGCTACAGTATGCTGCTTGAAATTTTTTTAACATATCACTCCACCATTAGGATAAATATATAACCTGATACACTTTTACTATCATCATAGTCTGACTGAAAATTAGAATCTGTATATCTCATAAGTTTTAAATCAGTATCTCCATAAATGAGCCATTGATCCTTAGTAATTCTTAAATACTTAAAGGTTATCTTGATAACTTTTTAATAGTTTTCATCTAGATCAGACTGGTACCGACTTGCTACCTCTAGTGAGTAGGCCACATCCGATCATGTACACGTCATGGTGTACATGATAGATCTCATTGTCAAGGTATATGAGATTCTACTCATATGTTCTCTCTCTTATAAAGTTATTAGATAATCCTTCTTAGAAACATAATTTTTTGACCTATCGTAGATAGCCCATCTTGAAATTTATTATGCTGAACCATTTTAGCATGATATCAATGTACGGAATTGAGACAATCCAAGCAATCTTTTAGATCTATCTCAAGAGATTTTTATCTCCAAGATGTAGAATGCTTCTTCCAAATCTTTTATAGAGAATTGTGAAGACAGCCAAAGCTTTACACTTTATAAAGTAAGAATGTTATTTCTATTAGATGTGTGTCCTAGATGACAGATTGGCTGACACATTTCTGTATAAATCTAAGGGTAAATTTATAATTTTGACTATAAATCAATAAATGGGTTATTCTTCTATCACATTGTGTACATTATGTCTGTGATACATAACTAACTCATAAACAGCTCATGACCATAGGATCATCATGAGGATGGTGATTGATCCGGAAGGTTGGTGTACGATCACTTTCTTAGGGTAGATGTGTCTTGAGTCTATGGTGTAGAGACACTAGAGCAAGAGTACAGGTATTCATTGAGAACAAAAGTATTAAGCGTAACCACCTCGAGCAGTTATAAGGAAGTCTACCTTCTCGTCGATGACTAGCTCGATGCTACAGTTGTGTGTCTAGTTCTTTGATCTGAGGTGCATCGATAGTTCACCTTGAGTGTGTTATAATTTGACTACACCATAACTTGATCTCCTAGCCATTTGAAACCCTGAGGTGTATGTTGGCTGTAGCATATTCATTGTAGGAACTAAGTCGCACCAAGATGGATCTATCAACCTCGATAGATGAAGGAGTAGTCCTATGGTGATTGAAAGATCGAGTCCTTAAGCCATGGCCATGGCAAAGTGAAATAATAAAAAAGAGTTTTCCATTGGGGTTTCACATCGACTCGGATCGATCGATTGATTCATATGACTGATGTTGGATTTGACGAGTTCACCTTAACCCTAATTCAGTCGGAACTCATGATAGAGAACTCAATCACACAGGTAGCTACACCGAGAGGTTATCTTCAGTTCTGATGGGTTGCCACCATATACTGCAAGATATCACTGATGAATTTTGGGAGCAATTAGAATGATCTTGATGATCGATCATTTAATTGTCTGAATCAGAAGAGTTCTGGTCCATCGAAAGGAGTTTCGATGATGTCGATGATGAGATCATGATATGTCTCATTATCATACAGAATTGAACCTAACTGGGTCACACAAACAAGGTTAGGGTTTGGATGTCATCAATTGGGCTAACCCAATTGATTTGGATAAGATCTAATTAGGTTCAAGGAAATCATGCTAACACATGATTGAGCCTAACTTTCTCCTTGTGTAATCTTTTCTGTCTCTACTGAGCCAAATATGATTTGACTCATCCAAAGAATCTTAAAAAAATTTTCTCAGTCTAAATGAAGCTTGTTCAGCTCAGAAAAGACTTGTCTTAATTCATAAGATGAATTTAAGGCAAGCACCTGCTAATTCCTATCACCTGCCAATTTTATTTTAGGACATTTGTCAAAAGTTGACATATGGGTCTTAAATTGAAGGCCACTTGGCAAGAGCTTATTGAAGAATTTTGTGGAGCCAAACCACATTAAATTGGATGCCATAATCAAATTATGGCATGAGCCCAATTGGATTAAGTGGGCACCCCAAGTGGATAAGGTTGGAGAGTCTTGATAAGATTGGACTCTTTGGCGCCAACCTCTCTTTGTCCTTATCCAGTGTTGGTGCCAACTTTGAGATAGAGGCTTGGATTCTTATTTGATGTGATCAGATAAATCAAGTAACCAATCAAAATCTTTTTAAAATTTATTAGAATTTTTTGATTGGTTGAATGATTGGCACTGCACAGCATACAGGGTCTATATAAATCCTTCTACGCCTAGGGTTAAAGGCTGAAGTTGTTTTATGCACCAAACCCAATAGCTGCCCCCCTCCTTCTTTTCTACATCCTCCCTACTCTCCTATCTCCCCTCTTCATGTCCAAGGAGTTGGACGTTTATCTGGTACAAGAAAAGGCATGGTGACGCCTGGAACAGGAAGGCTGCAGGACATCTTTGAAAGGCTGCTGCTCCAACTTCAGAAGGAGTTCTGAAGCACTTCCAAATCAGATAGAGATCTAATTTTTGGAGCATAGATTATGAGGAGAAGCATTCTAGGTTTACTGAGTAGATACGGTAGAGGCAGGTGCTTGCATGGTTACATCAGAACCTCAGACTGTGCTGAGATCATCTACAGGGTAATCAGATTACCCTTAGGTATGTCTATACTTCTCATACTTTTAGATTTAATTTTAAATTTTAAATATCAGATAATAAAATTAAATCTAACAAATATTAGATCTAAAATAGTATAGAATAAAATTTTTAAATTATTCCATCCCAAATTTGATGAAATCTGAAAGATCCTACAAAGGAAAAAGGTTTTTCCTTCAACTGGTATTAGAGCCAGTTTTTGGCTCTATTTCAGATCTAATTTAGATCTAATTTTTTATATTTATTTATCTGATATTTAAAAATTTTAGATATTATATCAGATATGATAAGATCTAAAATCAAAATATTTAAAATTAAATCTAAGAAGATCTAACATGCATGAGATGCATGACTAGACTAGGATTAGTTGAATCCATGAACAGTCTTAATTTTATGTTTTAATGAGATTAAAATATAAATTAAATCTAATTTATTTTTTATTTTTTTGATGTTATAAGTATTACAATTAGATCAAAAAATAAAAAATAAAATTTTAATTTTTTCATAAAATTGATATGTTGAATGCCTAGACTAGTTGTAGAATTATTTCAGTAACTTATCTAGAATAGATTTAATTTTGAATAATCTAATTTAAATATTATTTTTTAGATATTACATATGATGTATCAGATTGAAAGCATATTAATTAGATCGATTTTTGATACATAAGATGTATGCAAAGCATATATTAGTTAGATCTTAAATTGTATATGAGATATGTAAATTTAGATCTAACTAGTTTTGTAGTTAAATTTATATTTCTGATTAAGGTGTTTCTCATGGCCGTCTGGTCATAAGAACGAAGTAGGATTTTAAAATCTCTTTTTTCATTCAATGGGGTGTTCTTATGATGTGTAGGGGTGCCACGCGTTCATCCTTAATCAGAAATCAAAACTTACTTTTCTATAAAATCCTAGATCCTGAAATCCTAGATTTAGTTTATATGTTTTGTTTATGAACCCAAACTTAATTAATGAATTAAGTTTATGAAATCAATTTGATCTAAAATTGAGAATTTCAGATCTAAGATATTTTCATAAAATTGGGTTCGAACTTGTGTAGCTCAATTAGGTCTAACGGTTGATCAAACCGAATCAAGAGTTGGTTAGGTAGGATCATGAAAGCTAATAATTGACCAGCCTAATAGGATTAAGTCTGGGTCAAGGTCAAATCACATTTAGATGTGACTCGATCAAGTTAAGACCTAATTTGACTCAGTGGTTAGAGTCTGGATTGTAGGCTAACCCAATTAGTTCTGGTTTGACAATTTGGTTTCTAAGGTAAGTTGGACAGATACGACCGACTGATTTTTAATTGAGAGCTACTCGACTCGAATACGTTCTTGTCAAGTTAATGGCATATTCCTTCCACCGATCTCACTTACCTGCCATATGTGTCGATCCAGTTCTGATTTGAGGTGGCTAATAATTCGAGCTGACCCATGCCACTAGGTTAGTCATAATTGTTATGACTATGTCAAGTCAAGTTTAATGAGACCTAAATCAAATCTCTCTAAAAAATATTAAGTCTAGATCTTCACCATTGTGGATGTGCGGGCCCTTCTCGGGTTGATTGTTCTTGGCTGGTTACAGTGGCTCAGTTGCACCGAAAAGATGCAACCATATCCATTAGGCATTGGATGCTATGAATTAGAGGATGGTTGGGCTCAATATTTCAGATATGATGAGGGACCCAATCAGAATCTAGTTCGTGCAAATGGTGGGTTTGACTTAACTAAGGATTGGAGCAATATTTCGAACACGATGAGCTTCATGAATTAGAGATCAAGTTTTGGGTGCACTATGATTAGAGAATCATTGGACAAGAGTTATCCACTCATCGGTTGACCATCACCAATAACTGTTAGGTGAGGTGATGAGTCAATTGGTGAGACCGCACCACCCACTAGAAATCATTGATCACGAAAATTTTCACATCTCTACCAAGGGAGTGTAGGGATCTGAAAAAATAGTGGAAGCCTAATTTGTTTAAAAATAAAATCTCTAAACAAATTGGTTAAGTCTGATTACAAAATCTAACTAGAAACTTTTGACTCTCTACAGGAAACATGTCTACCTCCAACCCCCTGACCAAAATACTAGACACCCACAGATTGACTGGACCCAATTTAAGGACTAGTTGAGAAACTACAGAATTATTCTGGATTCTAAAAAATTGACTCATATCTTGGATCAGGATCCACCTGCCATGCCAGCACGTCCAACTGCTGAACAGAGAGCGTCTCTGAAAAAGTGGATGGATGATGATAACAAAGCAAGGTACTACATGTTGGGTGCAATGTCTGATGACTTGCAACGCCAACATAAAAATATTTTGACTACCTGCCAAATGTTGGCTCACCTACAAGAGTTGTTTCGTAAACAGAGTCGCACGGC
This sequence comes from Elaeis guineensis, assembly GCF_000442705.2. Taxonomy (NCBI): domain Eukaryota; kingdom Viridiplantae; phylum Streptophyta; class Magnoliopsida; order Arecales; family Arecaceae; genus Elaeis; species Elaeis guineensis. Next base: position 29,169,458 of record NC_026001.2, read on the forward strand.
CAAGTATCAAGTCTGTCAAAGACTTTTTAAGGCCAAGATGCGTGATGGACAGTCAGTCCAAGATCATTATTTGACAATGATCAAGGACCTTGAGGAGCTTGAAAAACTCGGTATCATCTTAGACAAAGATTTTCAGATTGATGTGATCCTTCAGTCCTTGTCCGATCATATGGTTAGTTCATCATGAACTTTCATATGCATAAGATGCAGTGTACTTGGCCGAGTTAATGAACATACTGGTTACGGCTGAGCTTTTTATAAAGAGTTCAAAAGGCTCAGTTCTTACTGTGTAGCGGACTTCTTCCAAGAGAAAATCTTTTGGAAAGAAAAAGAAGTCTGCGAAAAAGCAGAAGATGGATGGCAAGAAGAAGAAGACAAAATCGAAGAAGAAGGCTGTTGATAAGAAAAATATTTTCACTGCCAATCAGACAGCCACTGAAAGCAAAACTGTTCTCAGTACCTGGCCACCCTAAAGAACAAGAAGGATGGTCCTTCTGGAGGTATGCTCGTTATAGAATCTAACCTTACGATTTCTTCTGCATCTAGTTGGATACTTGACTCTGGTTCTAGTGCTCATTTGTGTACTTCTATGCAGGGTCTTGAGGAGAGCAGGAGGCTGAGGGATGGGAGATGATCCTACGCATTGGAAACGGAGCAAGAGTTGCTGCTGTGGCCGTGGGAACCTACCATCTACGATTACCATTAGGATTAGATTTAGTTTTAAGAGACTGTTATTATGTGCCTGCAGAAAGCAAAATTTGATTTCTGTTTCATGTTTAGCACAAGAAGGCTATGTGATTAGCTTTCATAAGGACCATTATAATATTTTTTATAAAAATAATAAAGTTGTAAATGATTTCGTCATTAACGATCTCTATCAGTTACATGTTGATGTATCTGTATTTAATATTGAGCAAAATGTGAATGTCATAAGAATTAAAAGGCCTAGAGATAGTCTAAATAATAGGTATCTGTGACACCTAAGGCTAGGTCATATAGTAGAAGATAGGGTTAACAAATTGAAAAAATCTGGGCTGTTGAGTCCGTTGACTTTCGAGTCATATCCAGTTTGTGAATCATGCCTTCAAGGCAAAATGATCAAACTTTCTTTTGTAGGACATGGGGAAAGGGCCATAGACCTACTTGCCCTAGTACATACGGATGTGTGCGGTCCATTTGATGTGCCGGCTAGAGGCAACTATGTCTACTTCATTACCTTTACTGATGATATGTCTAGGTATGGATATGCGTTTCTAATGAAACACAAGTTTGAAACCTTTGAAAGGTTCAAAAATTCAGATATAAAGTAGAAAAACAAACAGGAAAGCCCATTAAGGTTTTTCGATCAGATCGAGGAGGTGAATACCTTAGTCGGAGTTTCTAGACTATCTTAAGGATAATGGCATAGTCTCTCAATGGACTCCATTTGGAATGCCACAACTCAATGGGGTTTCAGAATAAACAAATCGGATCCTATTAGATATGGTCTATTCCATGATGAGCTTCACGGATCTCCCTGAATTTTTTTAGGAATATTGTCTCATGACAGCAATATATGTATTGAATAAGGTTTCCTCTAAAATCGTTCCTACCACACCATATAAGATATGGCATGGTAAGAAGCCAAGTCTGAATCATTTCAGAATTTGAGGTTGTCTGGCTCATGTCAAGAGACAGCAGGCGGACAAGTTAGAGTTCAGGTCTTTTAGAGCTTGATTCATAGGATATCCTAAAGAGTCATTAGGATACTATTTCTATATTTCAGAAAACCACAATGTGATTATGAGTTGAAATGCTATTTTTCTTGAAAAATAATTTATTCAAGATAGTGGTATCGGAAGAATAGTTAAGCTCAAGGAGAATGTCTTCCAAGAGCAACAAGCTAAAGAACCTAAGAAATCAAATCAATCAGAACCAGTCCTAACACAACCTCTTCCACCTCGTAGATCGACTAGAATTTTCTGTCATCCTGAAAGGTACTTAGGTACCATGCAAGAGGATGTAGAGGAAATGTTTCTCACGAAAAATGAGGTTCATGGTGATGATCCCAAGACCTATGACGAGACGATATCAGATATCGACTCCGAGAAATGGTTAGAGACAATGAGATCAGAAATTGACTCGATGCACTCAAACCAAGTCTGGACCTTGGTAGATCCATCTGAAGGTATTGTACCTATTAGGTGTAAATGGATCTTCAAGAGAAAGATAGGTGTAGATGAAATATGGAGACATTCAAGGCTAGGCTCGTAGTGAAAGTTATAGTCAGTGCAAAGCATTGACTATCAGGATACCTTCTCGTCCGTAGTCATGCAAAATCCATCCGCACATTGCTTGCTATTGCAGCCTATTTTGATTATGAAATATGGCAGATAGACGTGAAAATGGTGTTCTTAAATGGACATCTTGAGAAAGATTTCTATATGGAACAGTCACTTGGTTTCACATCCAGTGATGATGATCACAAGGTCTGCAAGCTGCAAAGATTCATTTATGGACTTAAGCCAGCATCTCGGAGCTGGAATACTCATTTCAATGATGTGATCAAAATATTTGGTTTCATCAAGAACGAGGAGGAACCATGTGTGTTCAAAAAGATCAGTGGGAGCACGGTTGTCTTCCTCATATTGTATGTAGATGACATCTTCCTAATTGGGAATGACATTCCCATATTGACCTCAGTCAAAGTATGGTTATCTAAGAAGTTCTCTATGAAAGATCTAGGAGAGGCATCCTTTATACTGGGTATTAAGGTCTATAGAGATAGACCAAATAGGATGCTCAGACTTTTACAGAAGATGTACATAGAGGAGGTGCTAAAAGGGTTTAGCATGAAAAACTCCAAAATAGGTTTAGTACCTTTTAGATATGGCATTCATCTCTCCAAGAAGATGTGCCCTAACACACCTGAGGAGATTGAACGCATGAGCAAGATCTCTTATGCTTCGACAATAGGGAGCCTCATGTATGCCATGCTATGTATACGATCTGATATAACCCATGCTGTGAGTGTCACAAGCAGATATCAGTCGAATCCAGATGAAGAGCACTGGACTTCTGTGAAATATATTTTTAAGTACTTGAGAAGGACTAAGGATATGTTTCTAGTCTTTAAGAATGGAGAACTCTAGATTCAGGGATATACAGACTCAGACTTTATGTCTAATATAGATGATCGAAAGTCGACATCTGGGAGTCTGTTCATTTGCAATGGTGGTGCAGTCAGCTGGAAGAGTTTCAAACAGACGGTGATTGCTGATTCCACCATGGAGGCAGAGTACATTGCTGCATCGGAAGCTGCGAAGGAGGTATTCTGGTATAAGAAGTTTGTCGCAGAGCTTGGAGTGATGTCATCGGATGCCATACCTCTTTACTGCAACAATAATGGCACCATAGCCCTAGCTAAGGAGCTAAGGTCTCATCAGAAGTCCAAGCACATCGAGCGACGATTCCATTTGATCCATGATTACCTCAAAAAGGATTATATCGAGGTCAAGAGAGTCGACTCCACAGACAATGTGGCAGACCCACTGACTAAGCCATTGGGCTAGCAAAAGATCGAAGCCCACCTTGAGAAGATGGGACTTAGATATGTAGCCAATTGGCATTAGGTCAAGTGGGAGTTTGTTAGATGTGTGCCTTAGATGCCAGATTGGCTGACACATTTCTGTACAAATCTAATGGCAAATTTATAATTTTGACTATAAATCAATAAATAGATTATTCTTCTATCACATTGTGTACATTGTGTCTGTGATACATCCTTTGAGTTAGTAGGAATATCAATTTATATTTTCAAGTGTTAAAAATTTAAGGCATGAATTTACATAATTAACTCATAAACAGCTGATGCGTAGTCGTTGATAGCACCAAAAATAACTCTACTCACTACGTAGGTAGGATGAGTTGAGATCGTATCCTCAGGAACCTTGGGCTAAGTTGAGATTAAAAGACAGAAGCGTTGTTTTGATTTAGAAAATAATTTATCTTAAAATTGATGTAATTAAAAAATAAAGAGCTCGGGAGTTTTGAATTAATTTTGCACTAGTAGAGTTGAATCTCTTTTCTTTTAATTAAATAGATATGATTAATCTTAGAAAAAATACCTATCTTTCCTCGGTATGTCCCACACCCGTAGATCATGGTGCGTCTCTGAAAAGTACTAGGTAAACAACTCTTCTTTCCTCGGCCCGCCCCGTACCCGTAGATCATGGTACGTCTCCGAAAAGTAAAAGTTGTTCCTAATATTAATCTAATAGGAAAGCATAAATAAAAGCATATGTAAGAGAGCAAATAAAAAACACATGATGATTTAAATAAAAAGCATAATCTTTATTGCATATAAAGAAATACAAGAAAGTTTAGAACAATAAACCATCTCTGTATCGTTACAAAATTTCTTTTCCACTCCCGAGACTGCTAGCCTAGCTGCTCATGGAGTAGTCCCTTTTTTTTCCTCTATGCAAAGCTCTAAAAGAATTTCTGGGCTCTCCTTCCAATGGGAGTACAAAAGTCTTTTTATAGGTGTTAGGAGGGAAGAGTTTTACATGATTTTTCGATGTGGGACTAAAGAAAATATTAAGGACTAAAAGATGGATGGATGAGATGGAAAGATCACAAGCAAATAAAGAAAATATAAATTTTTTCTCTTGAAATATTTCCAAATATATATTTTTTTCCTTTAATTTTCAGATCCATCTGTTCGCCACTGTGTCCACCTTGCCAAACTCCCCGCGAACCCGCGCGCCTGCCTTGTCGTGCCCGATGCCGCGCTCGCTGCAGCGATGCCGCACCCGCACCTCCGCCGTGCCGCGCCGCCCGCACGTCCGCCCCCGCCTGCCTGCCGCGTGAACCTTCCGCGCGCTATTTACGCTCCAAATTACAAAAAAAACTTTTGTTTCTTTAAAATGACATCTATATCCTTTTTGGTTCCTTGCATAGTATCTTCATTTTCTATAATACTGTATGCATCCTTCTTTTATTTAAATTTTATTTTAAGTCTAATTTTCTTCAAACTTGAGTCTTTTTGATCTACGAATCGAACTCTTTGTATCGACGATCACCTTTTCTGTAAAACATAAAAAGAAGTATCAAATTTTTAATAAATAAAATAAAATAAATATAATTTTTTGCTTTAAATGACTTAAATTAAGTATTTATCACACCCCCCCCCAATTTGAATTTTGCTCGTCCTCGAGTAAAATAGATATATCAGCATTGTGTACCGACTCGATCTTGAATAAAAAGTTAGGTTAGGCATCCCAAAAGGTAGATGATATCTGGTCAGACCATTAAAGAGATACTTCATTGGATTATCAATTTGACCCAATTAGTGGCTGAGTATTAACTAAAGAAATTTTAAGAGCTTTTCTTTCACCAACTCTCCACTTTACTCTTTAAATCCTCTAACTCAATGTGAGAGAGGTTTATTATCTTCTTGCAATTTAGTCCCCTTATTATCCACTTTTTTTTTTATATAACATTGCCCACCTTTTTACGCAAATCACAACACTTAGGCGAAGGGGCTCGGTTACTCAGTAGGAAACCAATATTTTTTTTTAAGTAAATTTTAAGAAAAATTTTTGCATACCTCGATTTTTCCATCCAATCTCTCATGAAGCAGATTCTTTATTGAGATCAGTAAGAAGAGGGTTGTAGAATCACTTTTAAAATTTGGTCTAGTCTAAATCCTACCCTTCATTGGGTTTTCTTAATAATTTATTCCTCAGTATCTCTAAAATTATCTTGACTGTTAATCATTCATTTATTAGGATGCCTAATTGACTCTTAATCAAAATAAAATTCGGATACACAAAACTAATTATTTCTGACCATACTTAAGGATTTGATTAATTTCCTTCCCCCCCAACTTAATCTACATTGTCCTCAATAGAGTAGAAAAGCAAAGAAAATAAAAGAAGAGAGTACACCTGGGATAATTTTGCTTTGAAAGTTGAAGATAGCTTCATTGATCACTAGGTTCTTGTTCTAAATTTCTGCAGTTGCAGTAAAGTAAAAAAAATATGAAATCGTTGGGTTGCCTCCCAACAAGCGCTAAATTTTACGTCTTCAGCCAGATGCTAAAAGAGTGTCTATCCTATTCTTGCTCGAATCTTAACATGAGTGTCGATCCCTCTTTCAGAAATAATATGTCCTAACACAATTCCTTTCCGCACCATAAAATGGCTCTTTTCCCAATTTAGGATAAAATTTATCTCCATACACCGTTTAAGAACTTTGGAAAGATTATGGAGACAATCCTCAAAGGTGGTTCCAAACATAAAAAAATCCTCCATAAAAACTTCAAGATATTTGTCCATCATATCTGAAAAAATGGTCAGTATGCACTGTTTAAATGTAGCGGGTGCATTGCAGAGCCCGAATGGCATACGTCGAAAAGCGAAGGTGCTATAGGGGCAGGTGAAGGTAGTCTTTTCTTGGTCATCCAAAAATATAGGTACTTGATTGCATCCTGAATAACCATCAAGAAAATAGAAAAAACTTTGTCCTGCTAACCGTTCTAAGATTTGATCGATAAAGGGCAATGGAAAATGGTCCTTCCTAGTAATGGCATTCAATTTTCTATAATCTATGCATACTCGCCATCCAGATGATATGCAAGTGGGAAGCAGTTCACCTTCTTCATTCTCAACCATAGTAATACCTGATTTCTTAGGTACTACTTGAGTGGGACTGACCCATTTACTATCGGATATGGGGTAGATGATTCCAGCATCTAACCACTTTACCACCTCTTTCTTTACTACTTCACGCATATTTGGGTTCAATCTCCTTTGCATATCTCGATGGGGTTTGGCATTTGCCTCAAAATGAATATGGTGCATGCAAATGGAGGAGTCAATTCCTTTTAAATCGGTAATGGACCAACCGATAGCCTCTTTGTGTTCCTTCAGAATACCAACCAATTATGTTTCCTGATTAGGGGTCAAGTCTGATGCAATGATTGCCGGGAGGGTGTCATTGGGTCCTAGAAATACATACTTGAGCGTAGCAGGAAGGGGTTTCAATTCTAACGTAGGTGGTGATTCTAAAGATGGGACTATTGGTGTACTGGCTAATGTGGGCAATGGCTCATACTTGATTGTCCATGGAGGAGTAGTTTTATCGTGTGGTGTATCCAACAAGGTGTTAACTTCTTTCATATATCCCTCAAAGTCATACACTCCAAAGTGAGCCAAGCAAGTATCTAAGGGGTCTAGTGCTAGAATTATGGGTGTTGCATCTTCTATAATATCTTCTAGTATATCTCCTTCGAAGTAACTATCCATTGATGGTCCTTGAAAAGCACCAAACACATTCAGTCTCAGTTTTTTATTCCCAAACGATATGTCCATGACTCCTGTCCTACAATTAATGCATGCATTTGCCGTAGCTAGGAAGGGTCATCCTAAGATAATGGAAATTTATCTTGGGTTGCCACTTAGTTCCATGTCGAGAACCAAAAAATCAAATGAAAAGTAAAACTCATCTACCTTGACCAAGACATCCTCAAGCATTCCACGTGGTTCCTTAATTGATCTGTCGGCTAATTGCAGTGTGACTGATGTGGGTTTCAGTTCTCTGAATCCAAAAAGTTCATACACTGAACAAGGTAAAAGATTCACACTTGCCCCTAAGTCCAGAAGATCTTTTTCAATGTGATAATTTCCTATAACACAGAAAATGATGGGGGCTCCTGGGTCCTTAAGCTTTAGAGGAGTGGCATGCTGGAAGACAAAACTAGCCTGTTTAGTGAGGCATACTTTTTTTGAGATTTATGATCTAGATTTACGTTTTTGGGTGCACAAATCCTTCAAAAATTTGACATAAGCAGGGACCTGTTTGATTGCGTCTAGAAGGGGAAGATTGATTTGGACTTGCTTAAATAATTCCAACATCTCGTCAAGTCTTCCTCCCTTCTTATCTGCAGGAATAGGGGCTTTAGGCAAGTAAGATGATTCCGGTGCAGTTGGTTCATTCTCTATTTTCAGGTCCTCCTTGTTCTTGGGTGATTTGGCTTCGGTTAGAGGTTTAGGATCGGTCTCATTGGTTTTACTAGTGTGTTCAATGACCTTCCCACTTCTCAGAGTCATGATTGATTTGGCATGTTCAGAAAAAGCTTCTGGGGTATTAGAGCTCTCAATCACAAATTGTCCTCTTGGATTGCTCTCAGGTTGGCTAGGTAATTTTTTTCCTTCTCTCCTACTGAATGCAGTCGCTAGTTGACCTATTTGGGTCTCTAGCTTAGCAATGGATTGTGTGTGGGAGGGCCAACCACTGGTTGTGGTCTCCAGGAAAATTTTTTTCTCAAAAGCTGAGCTGTGTCCAGTAGTAGACGGTTGAGGAATATTTTGAAATTGATGATATGGTCTATGCCTATATGTTGGGTCCTGATATTGAGGTCGAGGTGCGGCAGGGCCAACCACTGGTTGTGGTCTCCAGGAAAAATTTGGATGGTTTCTCCAGTTAGGGTTATAAGTGTTCGAATATGGATCATTTTCTGATCTGCGAGCATGTTGGACTTGAGCTTGCTGAACCTGCTTATGCACAAACTCAAAAAATTGAGGTACGGCTGGGCATTCACTAACAAAATGGTTCAGATTTGCACAAATGCACAAACTTCTTGGATTGGGTTAGGTGGAATCAGGGATTGTCCAGTATTTAGAAGACGGTCTAATTTTTGGGACAGTTCATCTACCTTACTGTGGATATCTATGACATTTTCAATCTGATAAATTTTACTTCTTTTTTGTTGAAGCATGGGTTGTTCTCTAGAAATGGCAGACATATGATGTAGAGAATTCTCACTAAGTGTTTCAAAGAGCTGCCAGGCTTCATCCTCATTCTTTAGCATGAATGTCCCACCATATGATGCATCAACCATTTGTCGGTGTTTCTCTGATAGATCATCATAAAAACACTGACAAAGTTGCCATTTAGGGACAGCATGGTGTGAACATTTACGAATGAGGTCCCTTAACCTTTTCCATATCTCATGAAAAAGTTCACCCTCCAATTGGGAAAAACTAGTGATAGCTTTTTTAATTTGATTTGTTTTTCCAATTGAAAAATATTTCTTGAGAAATTCTCTCTGAAGATGATCCCAAGTTGAAATGGTTATAGAGTTTAAGGAGTTTAACCAATGCTCGGCTTTGTCCTTAAGTGAGAAAGGGAACAGTTTCAACCTATGGGCATCATCGGAGAAGTTTTGGATTTTTACTGTGGAACAAATTTCAAGAAATTCATCTAAGTGTTTGTATGGGTCCTCATTACTAAGTCCATAGAATGATGGCAACATTTGAATAATGCTAGACTTAATCTCATATTAGGTAGCTTCTACTGGAGGTGCTTGAATGCATGGAGAGTAGGTATACGAGGATGGAGTGAAATATTCTCTCAATGAGCATGGAGGATTAGCCTCACCTGGTGTCGCCATATTTCTAACTCGGATAGTCCTAAGAGTCTTTTCTAATTCTTCGTCTAATGGTTGCAAGTCAGGTTTTAGTGATCGTCGACCTAACATGCAACTAAAAGGTCTATGTAGGACTATCCTAGTCTGTTAAGGATTTTTTTTTTATTAAGAGGAGAAGAGAAGAGAGAAAAGAATTCTAAAGAAGAGATCCTAAGAAGTCCTAAAACTAATAGAAGAATTAGTTGTGGTTAGATTTTAATTACAATCAAGTTAGCACACAGTGGACTCTCTATCCTAAAGTTATCCTAGTTCTAGACAGCTCCTAACTGTAGTTAGCCTTCAAGCTCTCCAGGTCGGAGCTTGACCAAACAACTGGCCAGGTAAGTATAAGGTTGGTGGGAGTCTCCTCGTTGCTTTCCTTAGACACCAATTAAATTGGCTAGGTCAGCGAACGGAACCAATTAAAAACCACCTTCCTTCGGGCCCAGTCATCCCGCAAACCACTTGCCTAGACACCAGTTAGCTGACCAAGTCTAACCTGGTTCAACTCTCAGGGTCACTTGTCCTAATGAGCTCGAAATCCTTAGGGGTCAACATCTAATTAATTTTAGATTAAGGTCTAGGTTATGCAAATGCAAGGGAGTGATTTGTGGGCCAAGGAAGGATGATCAAATCCCTACCTTATCTTAGTTAATGGGTTGCACCCTTAAAGTTAATTATGGAGATGCAATGCAAAGAAACAAGGTGTCCAATCAAGTTAGAAATTTTTATATTTGAGATTATGCTATTTTATTTAAGTGTTATGAAATGTCAGTGGTTTTTTTTTTTAATTCAACCGTGCCAAGATCTCCGACAACAGCGTCAAAATTTGATGCATAGTCGTTGATAGCACCAAAAATAACTCTACTCACTACGTAGGTAGGATGAGTCGAGATCGTATCTTCAGGGACCTTGGGCTAAGTTGAGATTAAAAGACAGAAGCATTGTTTTGATTTAGAAAATAAATTATCTTAAAATTGATGTAATTAAAAAATAAAGAGCTCGGGAGTTTTGAATTAATTTTGTACTAGTAGAGTTGTATCTCTTTTCTTTTAATTAAAAAGATATGATTAATCTTAGAAAAAATACCAATCTTTCTTCAGCACGCCCCATATCCGTAGATCACGGTGCGTCTCTGAAAAGTACTAGGTAAATAACTCTTCTTTCCTCGGCACGTCCCATACCCGTAGATCACGGTGCATCTCCAAAAAGTAAAAGTTGTTCCTAATATTAATCTAACAGGAAAGCATAAATAAAAGCATATGAAAGAGAGCAAATAAAGAACTTATGATGATTTAAATAAAAAGCATAATCTTTATTGCATATAAAGAAATACAAGAAAGTTTAGAACAATAAACCATCTCTGTGTCGTTACAAAATTTCTTCTCCACTCCCAAGACTGCTAGCCTAGCTGCTCATGGAGTAGTCCCTTTCTATTCCTCTATGCAAAGCTCTAGAAGAATTTCTGAGCTCTCCTTCCAATGGGAGTACAAAAGCCTTTTTATAAGTGTTAGGAAGGAAGAGTTTTACATGATTTTTCGATGTGGGACAAAAGAAAATATTAAGGACTAAAAAATGGATGGATGAGATGGAAAGATCACAAGCAGATAAATAAAATATAAATTTTTTCTCTTGAAATATTTCCAAATATATATTCTTTTCCTTTAATTTTTAGATCCATCTATTCGCCACTGTGTCCGCCTTGCCAAACTCCCCACGAACCCGCGTGCCCGCCTTGCCATGCCCGATGCCGCACTCGCTGTCGATAAAGGCGATTTGATGAAATCTGGAAGATCATACAAAGGAAAAAGATGATTTTTCCTTCAATTCCCAATTAAAAAAATATCATCCACATAAAGTATAAGAAAAATAACTACAAAACCATTAGTTCATTTGTAGATGCAAGACTCATCTCCATCCTTAACAAAACCATGCATTCTATATGGGGAAAATTCAGTGCAGGGGTAAAATGGTAATTTTAAAACTTTTCAAAATTATGATTTTACAGTAAAAAAATATTAATTAATCTAATTAATTAACATAAATTTATCCTACATTAGGATCTAAATATGATATATAGCATGCATTCATTTAAATTTGAATTCAAATTCGAACAGTAAACACTTTACTGTAATGTGTTCAGAACACAATACCTTTGTGTGGGTAGTAGATCGCTGCAATCTGATCACCGTTGGGAGAGTCTGATCATCACGACGCAGCCACACAGTGTGTCTGGCCTCTACGAATCATCCACATGAAGCTTCCGGTCTGATCGACTCCTCATGAGTGCTAGCTCATTGTAGAGCCCTTTTGACGGTGGATGCTGATCGAAATCTTTTGATCGATGTCTGTCGATTCTTCGGATGATTCAAATCATCAACAAACATGCTTGAGAGGATGTTGAGGATCTTCCTGAGATTTTGTGGGCTCATGACACTCGTAGCTCACTTTCTCACTTCCCGAACCCCAGGTTAAAACTCTAGGGAATTCACCAAAAATCTTGCACCACTTTTCTTTCTTTTCTTTCTTTTTCTCTTGGAAGGATATGGACTACCTTCTTACGCACAAGACTTCTCACGTCCCAAAATTTTTCTCCAAAAATCTTCTTCTAGCACGCCCCACTCTTCTCCTCCTTTTATAACAACGTCAAACGTCTTATCCAAAAGAAAGGATAAAGATGAGTAATTGCACATTTGAATTCAAATCAAATTTTGAATTCAAATGGACACCAACTCATCCCTTATCCACTAAAGGCATAAGGCATGGCTTAAATTATGCATGGAGTGATTTCATGAGAAACTTTTTTTCATATAATAAATAGGACGTAAAAAAAGGGATAAGGTGCAAAGATTGATTGCCCATTCAAATTCAAACTTTATTTTGAATTTGAATGGCCAACCAATCATCCTTATCCATCCATTTGGCACATTAAAGTGGGGCGTGGAGAGGGCTTGGCATGAGAAAAAAATTTATGAGAAGTTCCCTCTCATGAATCCAAATGGGTGCAATGGAAGTGAGGTGGCGCATGGAGATTGGGTCAAGGTGGTTTAATTATTTAAACCAACCTAATTGAACCAAATAAGTTCGGTCCAATTAGACTAATTTAAACCTAACTTAATTAGGCTTAATTAAGCTCAATAAAATTCTAATCAAATCAAGAATTGACTAAGCCCAACCCCTGATCAAATCAGGGACCAAACCATCTCGACGATTAGGTCAACTCTTAACCTAATCGGATCAAACCCAACTGAATCCAATTCAATTAGACTTGATCCAAAAATAATTACTCGATCAAATTGAGTTAATTAGTGATCAAATCACTAATTAAACCTCTCATAAATACTGAGTCCAAATTCGATGGGCAATCAGGCATCAGAATTTATCAATATGTAAACCTGATCGAAAAATTCCAACCAGTGGGACTCTTGACCCCGGTACCCATAATGTGTGGAACTCATGATCAGAGAATCTTGATTCTCGATAATTGAGTCTCAAATATGTAGGATTCTACATCAACCATCAGATCAGATAAGAACCTCTAATGTGTGTGACCCCGTAGGTTCGAACCTAAGCCGATAGCACAGGAACCAATTCCTGTACTAATCGAAGTGACCATCTAGCAATGGTACCCGATGATCGGATAGGTCGAATGGTCATAATTGCAACACTCAAAACCTATGTGAATATGGTTACTGTATAATTCATCCTTTTGACCTCTGTGTTTAGGACGACTCAGGATTAAACTGTCAACCCTGATCAGATCATTCGAATCATGCTCAACTCAAACAGTCTTGTGACTCCTCACAAGGACTATCCTGACCAAGGTTTTGCTAAATTAAAACACGACTGTACACAGCTCCTAAACTGGAGTGGTCAATCCCATCTTGACACACGCACCGACAAGTCAAGTACTTGACTACACCCAGCAGCCTTCCGTCACTGAATTAAAAATTCAGGTAGTCCAGTGCCTAAGTGTAGTGAGTTGCTTGCAAGTCACCGTGGCGGTCTCAGGTTGGAGGGATATTTATACCCATATTCCATCGGAGCAAATCTTGACAGCAGAAATAGCTCCGGAGTCGGTCACGTTCAGTGCGGATGTACCCTTATATCTCACCTGTATGCCATACCAGTGTCTCCACACTCATTGGTTAAGAGGACAACCAACCTATATGGCATACAATGACCTATGTTTGATAAACGTTATCATCCTTGGTAACAATGTATCATTTGATCGTGAACAGATTTAAGGACTAAATGACAAATCCTCCTTTGTCGAGTCTAAATAGTCCTAAGGACTTCACCACAACATAGGAGTTCATTAGAAGATGAAACATTTTATGATAAAAAATATCAAAATAATTTTTATTAATTCATAATTCATGTACAAATACAACCGTCAACAGGCTGACGATTGACTTTGAGACACTATTCCCAACAATCTCCCACTTGGTCTAAAGCCAATCGGTGCAATATCTAATACCCATCTTTGACTTGTAGTTGTCGAACTCCTTCACCGCAATGGCTTTAGTGAATAGGTCAGTCAGGTTCTCCTTTCTGTCGATCTTCTGAAGATCGATGTCACCTCGATCCATAATTTTTCAGATGAGATGGTAGCGGCGCAGAATATGCTTCGTCCGCTGGTGTGCCTTTGGTTCCTTCGCCTGAGCAATGGCTCCAAAGCTGTCACAGTAAAGCAGAACTGGACCAACAAGGGAGGGTGCTACTCCGAGCTCGGTTATGAATTTCCTCAGCCACACCGCTTCTTTGGCAGCATCTGATGCAGCGACATACTCCGCCTTGCAAACTGAATCAGTCATTGTGTACTGCTTGGAACTTTTCCAGCAGATAGCCCCACCATTAAGGGTAAAAATAAATTCCGACACACTTTTGCTATCATCATGATCAGACTGAAAATTAGAGTCTGTAAACCCTATAAGTCTCAAATCCGATTCACTATAAACAAGCCACTGGTCCTTAGTATTTCTTAAATACTTCAGGATGGTTTTAACAACCTTCCAGTGATTCTCCCCTAGATCAGATTGGTATCTACTTACTACCCCTCGTGAGTATGCCACATCTGGTCATGTACATGTCATGGCGTACATGATAGATCCCACTGTCGAAGCATATGAAATTCTACCCATACGCTCTCTCTCTTGAGGTGTTGTCGGATAATCCCTCTTCGAGAGAGAAATTCTATGGCCTATCGGAAGATAGCCTTTCTTGAAATTATCCATGCTGAACCTCTTCAGCATAGTATCAATGTACGTGGACTGAGATAAACCAAGCAACCTTTTAGATCTATCCCTATAGATCCTCATCCCTAGGATGTAGGAAGCTTCTCCCAGATCCTTCATAGAGAACTGTGAGGATAGCCAGATCTTTATTCCCTATAATGCAGGGACATCATTCCCGATTAAGAGAATATCATCCACATACAATACAAGAAATACTACTACTGGACCATTAGCCCACTTATAAATGCATGGCTCTTCTCCATTCTTAACGAAGCCATACGTCTTGATCGTCTTATCAAAACGTATGTTCCAACTCCGTGATGCCTGCTTAAGTCCATAAATGGACCTCTGTAGCCTGCACACCTTAGACTCATCTGTGGATGTGAATCCTTCAGGTTGTATCATATACACCTCTTCATCCAGCTCTCCATTTAGGAAAGCTGTCTTCACATCCATCTACCAGATTTCATAGTCCAAATAGACAGCTATCGCAAGCATAATCCGAATGAATTTGAACATTGCCATAGGAGAGAACGTCTCGTCATAGTCTATACCATAACGTTGATGATATCCCTTGACAACCAGACGGGCTTTATAGGTTTTCACCTTTCCGTCTGTGCCTCTCTTCCTTTTGAAGACCCACTTACACCCTATGGGTTTTACTCCTTTGGGTGGGTCAACCAATGTCCAACATCGTTGACCTTCATGGACTCCATTTCGGATTTCATGGCCTTCAGCCATTTCTCAGAGTCGGGTCTCTGCATTGCATCCATGTAGGTAATCGGATCCTCATAGTTTTCATCAAGTTCGATAGGATCACCGTCCCAGACCAAGAAACCATAGTATCTGTTCGGTTGATGTGGTACTCTACCAGATCGCCTTAAGGGTGCTTGAACAATGGGCTCCGGATCTGATCTAACCAAATTCGGTTCAGGTTCAGCAACTTATGTCGATTTTTCTAGCTGTCGAACTTCGTCAAGTTCGACCTTAGAGGCAACAGTCCCTTCACCAAGAACTCTTTTCCAAAAGATTGCCTTAAGGCTGACAAATATTTTTTGCTCATCAGCTAGATAGAAGTAATACCCTTTGGTCTCTTTTGGGTACCCTATAAAATTATATTTATCAGACCTAGGTCCAAGCTTGTCCGTAATTAAACGTTTAACATAAACCGGATACCCCAAACCCTAAGGTGCGAGAGTACTGGCTTACATCCTATCCATATCTCATATGACGTTTTGGTTACAGACTTACTCGGAACTCTATTTAGAAGGTAACAAGCTGATTCGAACGCATATCTCCAGAGAAAGATCGGCAGACCAGCAAACCCCATTATGGATCGAACCATGTCCAACAAGGTCCGATTCCTCCTTTCAGATACACCATTATGTTGTGGTGTTCCAGGAGGAGTCCACTGAGAGAGAATCCCATTCTTTCCAAAATATGTCAGAAAATCATTGAAAAGGTATTTACCTCCTCGATCAGATCGAAGAGTTTTAATACACTTTTCAGTTTATTTTTCTACCTCATTTCGGAATAGTTTAAACATTTCAAACGACTCCAATTTATGCTTCATTAAACAGACATACCCATACCTCGATAGGTCGTCTGTGAAGGTTATGAAGTAGAAATATCCACCTCTTGCACTTGAGCTCATGGGTCCACATACATCAGAATGTACCAAACCCAAGAGTTCACTGGCTCGCTCACCTTTTTCGGTTAAAGGTGATTTGGTCATTTTACCAAGAAGACAGGACTCACAGGTTGGAAGTGATTCACAATCACCTACTTCAAAAATTTTTTCTTGAGCCAACCTGTTTATCCTGTTCTTATTAATATGACCTAGCCTACTGTGCCAAAGGTAGACTTCTGATACATTATCTATTCTAGGATGTTTACCGGAGGTTTGAACCACATTAACAGGTTGTGATAGAAAGTAAATTCTATTATTAAGTTGTCCAACAAACATTGTAACACCATTCAAAATGATATTGTAAATATTTTCTTTTATTAAAAATTAATAACCGTTCATGGCCAAAAGGCCTACAGAAATAATATTTAATAAAAAGCTTGGACAATAGTGACATTCACTCAGAATTATGTTTCGAGAATTGATTACAAGGTTCATGATTCCTAATGCTAGAACTGGAACTTTGCTTCCATCTCCAATGTTCAGGAATCTCTCACCTTCATCAAATCTCCTACTGACCTGCAGACCCTACATTGTATTGCAAATATGATAAGGGCTTCCGGTATCCAATACCCAGGTAGTAGTATCACAAATGAAAAAGTTGCAAGGTGTTATTATATAAGTACCTTGCTTCTTCTTCGGCCTGTTCGGGTCCAGGGAAGCAATGTATAGAGGACAGTTCCTCTTCCAGTGCCCCTGCTTCTTGCAAAAGAAGCACTCCGCTTGGCTCTGGTCGGGCTTGCATTTCTTGGTTTGACCCTGTGCAGATGTCCCAGCATGCAACTGCACCTTCTTATTCTTCTTCTTTTTGTTCTTCTTCTTCCCTTTCTTAAAGGGTCAACGATCAGAAGAAGGCCCTCCCACAACATTCACCGACTCCTTATGGAGCTGGTGATCCTTCTCAAAGTTCTACAGCAACCCCAACAAACCGTGGTAGTTCACTGCAGGCTTTGTCATCCGAAAATGAGTAAGAAAGGGGAGGAAGGACTTGAGCAATGAATTAAGGATTGCATCCTTACCGAGCTGCTAGTGCAGGAGAAAGCCCAGTTTAGTTAGGCGCTCAATCATTTCGATCATGTACAGTACATGATCAGTGATTGAGGCTCCATCCCTCATCCGAGCATTGAAAATGGCATAACTAGTTTTGTGCCTTTCAACATCGTCAAGCATGCCAAAGGAGTCGTTCAACATTTGAAGCATCTCCTGTGGCTGGGCATTCTCGAACCTGCAGCTGAACCCATCATTCATTGCCACCAGCATAATGCATCGAACGGTGGTGCGGTCGTTGAGCCATTTCTGATAAGTGTCTCGGACCGTCCCTCTAATGTTCGAGGCTGGCTCCTCAGGTGCCAGATCCGTTACTACATAAAGGATCCACTCATGCTCAAGGACGATTTTTAATTTTCAATACCAGCTATCGAAATTAAATCCCATGAGTTTGTCATTATCTAATAATGACCAGAGCGACAGGGTAGTGGCCATAGCTTTGTAAAGAAAAACCAGACCTATATTAGTACATAAATTATTAATACTAAAGACTTGGACTTTAGTCTAAAGTTTCTTCCAGTATTTTTACGAACTGGTAGCCTCAACCTCCAATTCGAGTAATTACTTTAATTCCTTAGTGGGTACTAGAATCCACACAGACTACACACGAGCCCAACTTTAGTTGGTCAACCCATGTGCATCTATGGGTAGGTTCATAGCCAATTATTTCTCTAAACAACTTCTAATAATTGATTTTGCCCCAGAACCTAATCAGTAGGCTTTGGCCTCCACTGAAAAGATCTGGTTAGGTCCAACCATTAACATGATTTGATTTGGTGAATCGGACCAATAAATGATCAGGCCCGACTTTGTACGGCCAACCTGACCACCATCAGAAAGACTCAAACCAAATTATCATATTATGAATGATAATTCCATTAGTCAATAAGCACCAGGCCTTTGGGCCTCCAATGATTATTAAACTAATGGACTCATTATCACTCACTTAATGGGAGGTTATGACTTAGTTATCAATATAACTTAATCATTTTTAGGGACCTAATAATTTTTGAGGATTTTATTAAAGGATAGATGAGAAGAAAATATCCAGCCAATTTCAATCCTCCCACTGACTTCACCAAGTCAGATTAAAAAAGAATTTAATTAAAGATGGCATTAGGAGCATCTAAATCAGTCAAACTGATTTACCTAATGACATGGGTGAGCCCTAATCACCAAGTGATCTAATCAAACCTAATTCACCAGGTTGGCCAGGGAAGTGAGATCAGTGGTGGGGATAAGCCATTAACTTGTCAGAGATCGAATCACTGCGAGTAGCTCCCGCTTAAAAACCACTGGTCAAAATGCCAAACTTACCTTAGACACCAACCAGTTCATTGTTTTAATTTGATCAACTTATTAAATAGGGTTCCACCGCATAGCCATGAATTAAGTCCATCTTGGTCTAGTTAAAGACATGGACCCATTCAACTACAACTATTGGAGTTGAGTCTAGAGTATCCTTGACCAAATCTAATTCAATTTTTGATTAGATTTGACCAATTACTCTAATTTAGTCCATTTCTTTAAGCTAACCTTAGGTCTAACCCAATTATGGACCTAATCCATCTAACCCATTGACCCACAAGTTTATGCAATTGTCTTAGGTCTTAATTCATAATTCTAGACCTACTAGACAACACTTAATTCTTTTAATTAAGTATTTGGGCTGATGGGTCAGGGTTTGGCATTTTGAAAAATAATTTTCAAATTTGAAAGGTTTTATTTTCTGTTCACCAAATATGTTGACTCATTTCACAAATAGATCAGCACATTTCATAAATAGCAATCCTATTGCTAATTACATAACAGAAAATAACTCAATCAAAATAAATCATGAATATTCTTTAGATCTAATATAACACATTCATGATAAATTTTATAATTGAACCTTTACAATTAATTCTTTTCGCTGCTTCATCTGCATAGGATATAATTACAGCGGCACCCCTACCGCCATAGGAGACCCCATCGAATGGGAGGAGAGGATCTTTAAACCCTACTTTTCTCCTATGACCGGACGGCCATGGCAACCAACCCAATTCTATTACTTGCTACTTGGATCAAGTATATCTAAATATATCAATTTCAAAATTTAAATTTTAAATTTCAAATTTTAAATTTTAGATTTTGAATTTCAAATTTCAAACAAATTTCAAATTTCAAATTTCAAATTTTTTGAATTTTAAATTTCAAATTTTAAATTTTGAATTTTAAATTTAAAATTTCACCCAAATTTCAAATTTCAAATTTCAAATGTTAAATTTTAAATTTTTAAATTTTGAATTTCAAATTTCAAATTTCAAAATTCAAATTAATTTCAATTTTTTTTGAATTTTGAATTTCGAACAACTTTCAAAATTCAAATTTTAAATTTTGAATTTTAAATTTTAAATTTAAACTTTTAGATTACAACTTAATCTACGCATGCAAATTATATATCATATCTAAGAACTGCTCTGATACCATTTGTGGAAAAATTCAGTGCAGGGGTAAAATAGTAATTTTAAAACTTTTTCAAAATTATGATTTTACAGTAAAAAATATTAATTAATCTAATTAATTAATATAAATTTATCTACATTAGGATCTAAATATGATATATAACAAGCATTCATTTAAATTTGAATTCAAATTCAAACAGTAAACACTTTACTATAATGTGTTCAGAACACAATACCTTTGTGCGGTAGTAGATCGCCGTATCTGATCACCATCGGGAGAGTCTGATCATCGCGATGTAGCCACACAGTGTGTCTGGCCTCTGTGGATCATCCACACGAAGCTTCCAGTCTGATCGACTCCTCACGAGTGCTAGCTCATTGTAGAGCCTTTTGACGGTGGATGCTGATCGAACTCCTTCGATCAATGTTTGTCGATTCTTCGGATATTTTGAATCATCAACAGATGTACTTGAGAGGATGTTGAAGATCTTCCTGAGATTTATGGGCTCACGACACTCGTAGCTCACTTTCTCACTTTTCGAACCCCAGGTTAAAACTCTAGGGAATTCACCGAAAATTTTGCACCCACTTTTCTTTCTTTTCTTTCTTTTCTCTTGGAAGGATATGGACTTCCTTCTCACGCACAAGACTTCTCACCCAAAATTTTTCTCCAAAAATCTTTTCTTCACGCCCCACTCTTCTCCTCCTTTTATAACAACGTCAAACGTCTTATCCAAAAGAAAGGATAAAGATGAGTAATTGCACATTTTGAATTCAAATCAAATTTTGAATTCAAATGGACAC
>NC_026001.2:29190227-29232353 GCF_000442705.2 Elaeis guineensis
ACTATCTTAAGGATAATGGCATAGTCTCTCAATGGACTCCACTTGGAATGCCACAACTCAATGGGTTTTCAGAATGAATAAATCGACCCTATTAGATATGGTCCATTCCATGATGAGCTTCACGGATCTCCCTGAATTTTTTTAGGAACATTGTCTCATGACAGCAATATATGTATTGAATAAGGTTCCCTCTAAAATCGTTCCTACCACACCATATAAGATATGGCATGATAAGAAGCCAAGTCTGAATCATTTCAGAATTTGGAGTTGTCTGGCTCATGTCAAGAGACAGCAGGCGGACAAGTTAGAGTTCAGATCTTTTAGAGCTTGATTCATAGGATATCCTAAAGAGTCATTAGGATACTATTTCTATATTTCAGAAGACCACAATGTGATTATGAGTCCGAAATGCTATTTTTTCTTGAAAAATAGTTTATTCAAGATAGTGGCATCGGAAGAATAGTTAAGCTCAAGGAGAATGTCTTCCAAGAGCAACGAGCTAAAGAACCTAAGGAACAAATTAATCAGAACCAGTCCTAATACAACCTCTCTCCACCTCGTAGATCGACTAGAATTTTCTGTCATCTGAAAGATACTTAGGTACCATGCAAGAGGATGTAGAGAAAATATTTCTCACAAAAAATGAGGTTCATGATGATGATCCCAAGACCTATGATGAGACGATATCAGATATCGACTCTGAGAAATGAATGGTTGGCAATGAGATGCAGAAAATTGACTCGATGCACTTAAATCAAGTCTGGACCTTAGTAGATCCACCTGAAGGTATTTGTAGCCTATTGGGTGTAAATGGATCTTCAAGAGAAAGATAGGTGTAGATGGAAATGTGGAGACATTCAAGGCTAGGCTCGTAGTGAAAGTTATAGTCAGTGCGAAGGCATTGACTATCAGGATACCTTCTCGTCCGTAGTCATGCTAAAATCCATCCGCACATTGCTTGCTATTGCCAGCTATTTTGATTATTGAAATATGGCAGATAGACGTGAAAATGGTGTTTTTAAATGGACATCTTGAGAAAGATTTCTATAATGGAACAGTCACTTGGTTTCACATCCAATGATGATGATCACAAGGTCTGCAAGCTACAAAAATTTATTTATAAACTTAAGGCAAGTATCTCGGAGCTGGAATACTCGTTTCAATGATGTAATCAAAATGTTTGGTTTCATCAAGAACGAGGAGGAACCATGTGTATTCAAAAAGATCAGTGAGAGCACGGTTGTCTTCCTCATATTGTATGTAGATGACATCCTCCTAATTGAGAATGACATTCCCATATTGACCTCAGTCAAAGTATGGTTGTCTAAGAAGTTCTCTAAGAAAGATCTAGGAGAGGCATCCTTTATACTGGGTATTAAGGTCTATAGAGATAGACCAAATAGGATGCTCAGACTTTTACAGAAGATGTACATAGAGGAGGTGCTAAAAAGGTTTAGCATGAAAAAACTCCAAAAGAGGTTTAGTACCTTTTAGATATGGCATTCATCTCTCCAAGAAGATGTGCCCTAACACACCTGAGGAGATTGAATGCATGAGCAAGATCCTTTATGCTTCGACAATAGGGAGCCTCATGTATGCCATGCTATGTATACGATCTGGTATAACCCATGCTGTGAGTGTCACAAGCAGATATCAGTCGGAATCCAGACGAAGAGCACTGGACTTCTGTGAAATATATTTTTAAGTACTTGAGAAGGACTAAGGATATGTTTTTAGTCTTTGGGAATGGAGAACTCCAGATTCAGGGATATATAGACTCAGACTTTATGTCTGATATAGATGATCGAAAGTCGACATCTGGGAGTCTGTTCATTTGCAATGGTGGTGCAGTCAGCTGGAAGAGTTCTAAACAGACGATGATTGCTGATTCCACCATGGAGGCAGAGTACATTGCTGCATCGAAAGCTGCGAAGGAGGTATTCTGGAACAAGAAGTTTGTCACAGAGCTTGGAGTGATGTCATCGGATGCCATACCTCTTTACTGCAACAATAATGGTGCCATAAGCCCTAGCTAAGGAGCTAAGGTCTCATCAGAAGTCCAAGCACATCGAGCGACGATTCCATTTGATCCATGATTACCTCGAAAAGAATTATGTCGAGGTCAAGAGAGTCGACTCCACAGACAATGTGGCAGACCCACTGACTAAGCCATTGGACCAGCAAAAGATCGAAGCCCACCTTGAGAAGATGGGACTTAGATATGTAGCCAATTGGCATTAGGTCAAGTGGGAGTTTGTTAGATGTGTGCCTTAGATGCCAGATTGGCTGACACATTTCTGTACAAATCTAAGGGCAAATTTATAATTTTGACTATAAATCAATAAATGAATTATTCTTCTATCACATTGTATACATTGTGTCTGTGATACATCCTTTGAGTTAGTAGGAATATCAATTCATATTTTCAAGTGTTAAAAATTTAAGGCATGAATTTTCATAATTAACTCATAAACAGCTGATGCGTAGTCGTTGATAGCACCAAAAATAACTCTACTCACTATGTAGGTAGGATGAGTCGAGATCGTATCCTCAGGGACCTTGGGCTAAGTTGAGATTAAAAGATAGAAGCATTGGTTTGATTTAGAAAATAACTTATCTTAAAATTGATGTAATTAGAAAATAAAGAGCTCAAGAGTTTTGAATTAATTTTGCACTAGTAGAGTTGTATCTCTTTTCTTTTAATTAAATAGATGTGATTAATCTTAAAAAAAATACCTATCTTTCCTTGGTATGCCCCGCACCCGTAGATCACGGCGCATCTCTGAAAAGTACTAGGTAAACAACTCTTCTTTCCTCGGCACACCCCATACCCATAGATCACGGCACGTCTCCGAAAAGTAAAAGTTCTTCCTAATATTAATCTAACAGGAAAGCATAAATAAAAGCATATGAAAGAGAGTAAATAAAGAACTCATGACGATTTAAATAAAAAGTATAATCTTTATTGCATATAAAGAAATACAAGAAAGTTTAGAATAATAAACCATCTCTGTGTCGTTACAAAATTTCTTCTCCACTCTCGAGACTGCTAGCCTAGCTGCTCATGGAGTAGTCCCTTTCTTTTCCTCTATGCAAGGCTCTAGAAGAATTTCTGGGCTCTCCTTCCAATGGGAGTACAAAAGTCTTTTTATAGGTGTTAGCAGGGAAGAGTTTTATATGGTTTTTCCATGTGGGACTAAAGAAAATATTAAGAACTAAAAGATGGATGGATGAGATGGAAAGATCACAAGCAGATAAAGAAAATATAAATTTTTTCTCTTGAAATATTTCCAAATATATATTCTTTTCCTTTAATTTTTAGATCCATCTGTTCGCCACTGTGTCCGCCTTGCCAAACTCCCCGCGAACCCGCGCGCCCGCCTTGCCGTGCTCGATGCCGCGCTCGCTGCAGCGATGTCGCACCCGCACCTCCGCCGTGCCGCGCCCGCCCGCGCGTCCGCCCCCGCCTGCCTGCCGCGTGAACCTTCCACGCGCTGTTTACGCTCCAAATTACAAAAAAAAACTTTTGTTTCTTTAAAATGATATCTATATCTTTTTTGGTTCCTTGCATAGTATCTTCATTTTCTATAATACCGTTTGCATCCTTCTTTTATTTAAATTTTATTTTAAGTCCAATTTTTTTCAAACTTGAGTCTTTTTGATCTACGAATCGGACTCTTTGTATCGATGATCACCTTTCCTTTAAAACATAAAAAAAATATCAAATTTTTAATAAATAAAATAAATTAAATATAATTTTTTGCTTTAAATGACTTAAATTAAGTGTTTATCACACTCTCCAACTTGAATTTTGCTCGTCCTCGAGTAAAATAGATATATCAGCATTGTGTACCAACTCGATCTTGAATAAAAAGTTAGGTTAGGCATCCCAAAAAGTAGATGATATCTGGTCAGACCATTAAAGAGATACTTCATTGGATTATCAATTTGACCCAATTAGTGGCTGAGTATTAACTAAAAAAATTTCAAGAGCTTTTCTTTCACCAACTCTCCACTTTACTCTTTAAATCCTCTAACTTAATGTGAGAGAGGTTTATTATCTTCTTGCAATTTAGTCCCCTTATTATCCACTTTTTTTTTATATAACATTGCCACCTTTTTATGCGAACCACAACACTTACTTAGGGAAGGGGCTCGGTTACTCAGTAGGAAACCAATATATATTTTTTTTAAAGTAAATTTTAAGAAAAATTTTTGCATACCTCAATTTTTCCACCCAATCTCTCATGAAGCAGATTCTTTATTGAGATCAGTAAGAAGAGGGTTGTAGAATCACTCTTAAAATTTGGTCTAGTCTAAATCCTACCCTTCATTGGGTTTTCTTAATAATTTATTCCTCAGTATCTCTAAAATTATCTTGACTGTTAATCATTCATTTATTAGGATGCTTAATTGACTCTTAATCAAAATAAAATTTGGATACACAAAACTAATTATTTCTGACCATACTTAAGGATTTGATTAATTTTCTTCCCCCCCAACTTAATCTACATTGTCCTCAATGGAGTAGAAAAGCAAAGAAAATAAAAGGAGAGAGTACACCTGGGATAATTTTGCTTTGAAAGTTGAAGATAGCTTCATTGATTACTTGGTTCTTGTTCTAAATTTTTGCAGTTGCAGTAAAGTAAAAAAAATATAAAATCATTGGGTTGCGTTCCAACAAGCGCTAAGTTTTACGTCTTCAGCCAGACGCTAAAAGAGTGTCTATCCTATTCCTGCTCGAATCTTAACATGAGTGTCGATCCCTCTTTCAGAAATAATATATCCTAACACAATTCCTTTCCGCACCATAAAATGGCTCTTTTCCCAACTTAGGACAAAATTTGTCTCCATACACCGTTTAAGAACTTTGAAAAGATTATGGAGACAATCCTCAAAGGTGGTTCCAAACACAGAAAAATCCTTCATAAAAACTTCAAGATATTTGTCCATCATATCTGAAAAAATGGTCAGTATGCACCATTTAAATGTAGCGGATGCATTACAGAGCCCGAATGGCATACGTCGAAAAGCAAAGGTGCTATAGGGACAGGTGAAGGTAGTCTTTTCTTGGTCATCCGAAAATATAGGTACTTGATTGCATCCTGAATAACCATCAAGAAAATAGAAAAAACTTTATCCTGCTAACCGTTCTAAGATTTGATCGATAAAGGGCAATGAAAAATGGTCCTTCCTAGTAATGGCATTCAATTTTTTATAATCTATGCATACTTGCCATCCAGATGATATGCGAGTGGGAAGCAGTTCACCTTCTTCATTCTCAACCATAGTAATACCTGATTTCTTAGGTACTACTTGAGTGGGATTGACCCATTTACTATCGGATATGGGGTAGATGATTCCAGCATCTAACCACTTTACCACTTCTTTCTTTACTACTTCACGCATATTTGGGTTCAATCTTCTCTGCATATCTCGATGGGGTTTGGCATTTGCCTCAAAATGAATATAGTGCATGCAATTGGAGGGGTCAATTCCTTTTAAATCGATAATAGACCAACCGATAGCCTCTTTGTGTTCCTTCAGAATACCAACCAATTGTGTTTCCTGATTAGGGGTCAAGTCTGATGCAATGATTGTCGGGAGGGTGTCATTGGGTCCTAGAAATACATACTTGAGTGTAGCAGGAAGGGATTTCAATTCTAACATAGGTGGTGATTCTAAAGATGGGACTATTGGTGTACTGGCTAATGTGGGCAATGGCTCATACTTGATTGTCCATGGAGGAGTGATTTTATCGTGTGGTGTATCCAACAAGGTGTTAACTTCTTTCATATATCCCTCAAAGTCATACACTCCAAAGTGAGCCAAGCAAGTATCTAAGGGGTCTGGTGCTAGAATTGTGGGTGTTGCATCTTCTATAATGTCTTCTAGTATATCTACTTCGAAGTAACTATCCATTGATGGTCCTTGAAAAGCACCAAACACATTCAGTCTCAGTTTCTTATTTCCAAACGATATGTCCATGATTCCTGTCCTACAATTAATGCATGCATTTGCCGTAGCTAGGAAGGGTCGTCCTAAGATAATGAAAATTTATCTTGGGTTGCCACTTAGTTTCATGTCGAGAACCAAAAAATCAACTGAAAAGTAAAACTCATCTACCTTGACCAAGACATCCTCAAGCATTCCACGTGGTTCCTTAATTGATCTGTCGGCTAATTGCAGTGTGACTGATGTGGGTTTCAGTTCTCCGAATCCAAAAAGTTCATACACTGAACTAGGTAAAAGATTCACACTTGCCCCTAAGTCCAGAAGAGCTTTTTCAATGTGATAATTTCCTATAACACAGGAAATGATGGAGGCTCCTGGGTCCTTAAGCTTTGGAGGAGTGGCATGCTGGAAGATAGAACTAGCCTATTCAGTGAGGCATACTTTCTTTGAGATTTATGATCTAGATTTACGTTTTTGGGTGCACAAATCCTTCAAAAATTTAACATAAGCAAGGACCTGTTTGATTGCGTCTAGAAGAGGAAGATTGATTTGGACTTGCTTAAATAATTCCAACATCTCGTCAAGTCTTCCTCCTTTCTTATCTGCAGGAATAGGGGCTTTCAGGGCATCCAAAAATGAAGCTTTAGGCAAGTAAGATGATTCCGGTGCAGTTGGTTCATTCTCTATTTTCAGGTCCTCCTTGTTCTTGGGTGATTTGGCTTCGGTTAGAGGTTTAGGGTCGGTCTCATTGGTTTTACTAGTGTGTTCAATGACCTTCCCACTTCTCAGAGTCATGATTGATTTGGCATGTTCATAAAAAGCTTCTGGGGTATTAGAGCTCTCAATCACAAATTGCCCTCTTGGATTGCTCTCGGGTTGGCTAGGTAATTTTTCTCCTTCTCTCCTACTGAATGCAGTCGCTAGTTGACCTATTTGGGTCTCTAGCTTAGCAATGGATTATGTGTGGGAGTTAAGGGTCTGAGTGTTGACTTCTAATCGTTCTAGTGCTTTCAGAATTTTTTTCTCAAAAGCTGAGCTGTGACCAGTAGTAGACGGTTGAGGAATATTTTGAAATTGATGATATGGTCCATGCCTATATGTTGGGTCCTGATATTGAGGTTGAGGTGCGATAGGGCCAACCACTGGTTGTGGTCTCCAGAAAAAATTTGGATGGTTTCTCCAGCCAGGGTTATAAGTGTTCGAATATGGATCGTTTCCTGATCTACGAGCTTGTTGGACTTGAGCTTGCTGAACCTGCTTATGCACAAACTCATAAAATTGAGGTACGGCTGAGCATTCACTAACAAAATGGTTCAGATTTGCACACAATGCACAAACTTCTTGGATTGGATTAGGTAGAATCGGAGATTATCTAGTATTTAGAAGACGGTCTAATTTTTGGAACAGTTCATCTACCTTACTGTGGATATCTATGATATTTTCAATCTGATAAATTTCACTTCTTTTTTGTTGAAACATGGGTTGTTCTCTAGAAGTGGCAGACATATGATGTAGAGAATTCTCACTAAGTGTTTCAAAGAGCTGCCAGGCTTCATCCTCACTCTTTAGCATGAATGTCCCACCATATGATGCATCAACCATTTGTCGGTGTTTCTCTGATAGACCATCATAAAAATACTGACAAAGTTGCCATTTAGGGACAGCATGGTGTGGACATTTACGAATGAGGTCCCTTAACCTTTCTCATGTCTTATGAAAAAGTTTACCCTCCAATTGGAAAAAACTAGTGATAGCTTTTCTAATTTGATTTATTTTTCCAATTGAAAAGTATTTCTTGAGAAATTCTCTCTGAAGATGATCCCAAGTTGAAATGGTTATAGAGTTTAAGGAGTTTAACCAATGCTTGGCTTTGTCCTTAAGTGAGAAAGGGAACAGTTTCAACCTATGGGCATCATCGAAAAAGTTTTGGATTTTTACTGTGGAATAAATTTCAAGAAATTCATCCAAGTGTTTGTATGGGTCCTCATTACTAAGTCCATAGAATGATGGCAACATTTGAATAATACTAGACTTAATCTCATATTGGGTAGCTTCTACTGGAGGTGCTTGAATGCATGGAGAGTAGGTATACGAGGATGGAGTGAAATATTCTCTCAATGAGCGTGGAGGATTAGCCTCACCAGGTGTAGCCATGTTTCTAACTCGGATAGTCCTAAGAGTCTTTTCTAATTCTTCGTCTAATGGTTGCAAGTCGGGTTTTAGTGATCGTCGACCTAACATGCAACTAAAAGGTCTATGTAGGACTATCCTAGTCTGTTAAGAATTTTTTTTTATTAAGAGGAGAAGAGAAGAGAGAAAAGAGTTCTAAAGAAGAGATCCTAAGAAGTCCTAAAACTAATAGAAGAATTAGTTGTGGTTAGATTTTAATTACAATCAAGTTAGCACACAATGGACTCTCTATCCTAAAGTTACCTTAGTTCTAGACAGCTCCTAACTGTAGTTAGCCTTCAAGCTCTCCAAATCGGAGCTTGACCAACCAACTGGCTAGGTAAGTGTAAGGTTGGTGGGAGTCCCCCCGTTGCTTTCCTTAGACACCAATTAAATTGGCCAGGTCAGCGAACGGAACCAATTAAAAACCACCTTCCTTCGGGCCCAGTCATCCTGCAAACCACTTGCCTAGACACCAGTTAGCTGACCAAGTCTAACCTAGTTCAACTCTCAGGGTCACTTGTCCTAATGAGCTCGAAATCCTTAGGGGTCAACGTCTAATTAATTTTAGATTAAGGTCTAGGTTATGCAAATGCAAGGGAGTGATTTGTGGGCCAAAGAAGGGTGATCAAATCCCTACTTTATCTTAGTTAATGGGTTGCGCCCTTAAAGTTAATTATGGAGATGCAATGCAAAAGAAACAAGGTGTCCAATCAAGTTAGAAATTTTTATATTTGAGATTACGCTATTTTATTTAAGTGTTATGAAATGTCAGTGACTTTTTTTTTTTTAATTCAACCGTGCCAAGATCCCCGGCAACAGTGTCAAAATTTGATGTATAGTCGTTGATAGCACCAAAAATAACTCTACTCACTACGTAGGTAGGATGAGTCGAGATCATATCTTCAGGGACCTTGGGCTAAGTTGAGATTAAAAGACAGAAGTATTATTTTGATTTAGAAAATAAATTATCTTAAAATTGATGTAATTAGAAAATAAAGAGCTCAAAAGTTTTGAATTAATTTTGCACTAGTAGAGTTGTATCTCTTTTCTTTTAATTAAATAGATACGATTAATCTTAGAAAAAATATCTATCTTTCTTCGGCACGCCCCGTACCCGTAGATCACGGTGCATCTTCGAAAAGTACTAGGTAAACAACTCTTCTTTCCTCGGCACGCCCCATACCCGTAGATCACGGCGTGTCTCCGAAAAGTAAAAGTTGTTCCTAATATTAACATAACAGAAAAGTATAAATAAAAGCATATGAAAGAGAGCAAATAAAGAACTCATGATGATTTAAATAAAAAGCATAATTTTTATTGCATATAAAGAAATATAAGAAAGTTTAGAACAATAAACCATCTCTGTGTCGTTATAAAATTTCTTCTCCACTCCCAAGACTGCTAGCCTAGCTGCTCATGAAGTAGTCCATTTCTATTCCTCTATGCAAAGCTCTAGAAGAATTTCTGAGCTCTCCTTCCAATGGGAGTACAAAAGCCTTTTTATAGGTGTTAGGAAGGAAGAGTTTTACATTATTTTTCGATGTGGGACTAAAGAAAATATTAAGGACTAAAAGATGGATGGATGAGATGGAAAGATCACAAGCAGATAAAGAAAATACAAATTTTTCTTCTTGAAATATTTTCAAATATATATTCTTTTCCTTCAATTTTTAGATCCATCTATTCGCCACTATGTCCGCCTTGCCAAACTCCCTGCGAACCCGCACGCCCGCCTTGCCGTGCCTGATGCCGCGCTCACTGTCGTGATGCCGCGCCCGCACCTCCATCATGCTGTGTCCGTCCGCACGTCCGCCCTCGCCTGCCTGCCGCGTGAACCTTCCACGCGCTGTTTACGCTCCAAATTATAAAAAAAACTTTTGTTTCTTTAAAATGACATCTATATCCTTTTTGATTTCTTGCATAGTATCTTCATTTTTTATAATACCGTATGCATCCTTCTTTTATTTAAATTTTATTTTAAGTCTAATTTTCTTCAAACTTGAGTCTTTTTGATCTACGAATCGAACTCTTTGTATCGACGATCATCTTTCCTATAAAATATAAAAAGAAGCATCAAATTTTTAATAAATAAAATAAATTAAATATAATTTTCAGCTTTAAATGACTTAAATTAAGTGTTTATCAACAGCTCCTGACCATAGGATCATCACGAGGATGGTGATCGATCCAGAAGGTTGGTGTATGATCGTTTTCTTAGGATAGATATGTCTTGAGTCTATGGTGTGGAGACATTGGAGTAAGAGTATAGGTATTTATTGAGAACGAGAGTACTGAGCGTGACCACCTCGAGCAGTCATAAGAAAGTCTACCTTCTCGTCGATGACTAGCTCGATGCTGCAGTTGTGTGTCTAGTTCTTTGACCTGAGGTGCATCGACAGTTCACCTTGAGTGTGTTATAGTTTGACTACACCATAACTCATTCTTCTAGCCATTCAAAATCCTGAGGTGTATGTTGGCTGTAGCATATTCATTGTAGGAACTAGGTCGCACCAAGATGGGATCTATCAACCTCGGTAGATGAGAGGAGTAGCCCTATGGTGATCGAAAGATTGAGTCCTTAAGCCCATGGCCATGGCAGAGTGAAATAATGGAAACAGAGTTTTCCATTGGAATTTCACATCGGACTCGGATCGATCGATTGATTCATATGACTGATGTTGGGTTTGATGAGTTCACCTTAATCCTAAATCAGTCGGGACTCATGATAGAGGAACTCAATCACATAGGTAGCTGCACTGAGAAGTTCATCTTCAGTTTTGATAGGTTGCCACCATATACTGCTAGGTGTCACTGGTGGATTTTGGGAGCAATTAGAATGATCTTGATGATCGATCATTCTAATTATCTGAATCAGAAGAGTTCTGGTCCATCGAAAGGAGTTTCGATGATGTCGATGATGAGATCATGACATGTCTCATTACCATACAAAATTGAACCTAACTGGGTCACACAAACAAGGATTAGGGTCTGGATGTCATCAGTTGGGCTAACCCAATTGATTTGGATAAGATCCAATTAGGTTCAAGAAAATTGTGCTAGCACACGATTGAGCCTAACTTTCTCCTCGTGTAATCTTTTCTGTCTCTACTGAGCCAAATGTGATTTGACTCATCCAGAGAATTTTGAGAAGATTTTTCTCAGTCTAAATGAAGCTTGTCCAGCTCAGAAAAGGCTAGTCTTAATTCATGAGATGAATTTAAGACAAGCACCTGCTAATTCTTGTCACCTACTAATTTTATTTTAGGATATTTGTCAAAAGTTGACATATGGGTCTTAAATTGAAGGCCACTTGGCAAGAGCTTATTGGAGGATTTTTGTGGAGCCAAATCACATCAAATTGGGCACCATAATCATATTATGGCACGAGCCCAATTGGATTAAGTGGGTGCCCCAAGTGGATAAGGTTGGAGAGTCTTGATAAGATTGGACTCTTTGATGCCAACCTCTCTTTGTCCTTATCCAGTGTTGGTTCCAACTTTGAGATAGAAGCTTGGGTTCTTATCTGATGTGATCAGATGATATCAAGCAATCAATCAAAATTTTTTCAGAATTTATTAAAATTTTTTGATTGGTTGAATGATGTGGCACTGCGCAGCATACAGGGTCTATATAAACCCTTCTGCGCCTAGGGTTAAAGGCTGACGTTGTTTTATGCACCAAACCCAATAGCTGCCACCCCCTCCCTTCTTCTCCATATCCTCCCTACTCTCTTATCTCCCCTCTTCACGTCCAAGGAGTTGGATGTTTATCTGGTGCAAGAAAAAGGCGTGGTGATGCCTAGAACAGGAAGGCTGTAGGACATCTTCGAAAGGCTGCTGTTCCAACTTCAGAAGAAGTTCTGAAGTACTTTCAAATCAGATAGAGATCTGATTTTTGGAGTATAGATTTGTGGAAAGAAGATGTATCAGATCCTGCCAGAGTGGATACCGGTAGAGGCCAGGCACTTGCATGTCTGCATCAGAACCTCGGGTTGTGTTGAGATCATCTACAGGATAATCAGATTACCCTTGTGTATGCCTATACTTCTCATACTTTTAGATTTAATTTTAGATTTTAAATATCAGATAATAAAATTAGATCTAATAGATATTAGATCTAAAATAGCGTAGGATAAAATTTTTAAATTTTTTCGCCCCAGATTTGATGAAATCTGGAAGATCATACAAAGGAAAAAGGTGATTTTTCCTTCAATTTCCAATTAAGAAAATATCATCCACATAAAGTATAAGAAAAATAACTACAAAACCATTAGTCCATTTGTAGATGCAAGACTCATCTCCATCCTTAACAAAACCATGCATTCTATGTGGGGAAAATTCAGTGCAGGGGTAAAATGATAATTTTAAAACTTTTTCAAAATTATGATTTTATAGTGAAAAAATATTAATTAATCTAATTAATTAATATAAATTTACTCTACACTAGGATCTAAATATGATATATAGCATGCATTCATTTA
This sequence comes from Elaeis guineensis, assembly GCF_000442705.2. NCBI lineage: Eukaryota > Viridiplantae > Streptophyta > Magnoliopsida > Arecales > Arecaceae > Elaeis > Elaeis guineensis. The sequence goes on from NC_026001.2 coordinate 29,202,835, forward strand.
AATTTGAATTCAAATTCGAACAGTAAATACTTTACTGTAATGTGTTCAGAACACAATACCTTTGTGCGGGTAGTAGATCGTCGTAATTTGATCACCGTCGGGAGAGTCTGATCGTTGCGATGCAGTCACACAGTATGTCTGGCCTCTGCAGATCATCCACATGAAGCTCCCAGTCTGATCGACTCCTCACGAGTGCTTGCTCATTGTAGAGCCTTTTTGATGGTGGATGCTGATCAAACTCCTTCGATCGATGTCTGTCGATTCTTCGGATGCTTTGGATCATCAACAGACATGCTTGAGAGGATGTTGAAGATCTCTCTGAGATTTTGTGGGCTCACGATACTCGTAGCTCACTTTCTCACTTCCCGAACCCCAGGTTAAAACTCTAGGGAATTCACCAAAAATCTTACACCCACTTTTCTTTCTTTTCTTTTTTTTTTTCTCTTGGAAGGATATGGACTTCCTTCTTACGCACAAGACTTCTCACGTTCCAGAATTTTTCTCCAAAAATCTTCTTCTAGCACGCCCCACTCTTCTCCTCCTTTTATAACAATGTCAAACGTCTTATCCAAAAGAAAGGATAAAGATGAGTAATTGCACATTTGTATTCAAATCAAATTTGAATTCAAATGGACACCAACTCATCCTTTATCCACTAAAGGCGTAAGGCATGGCTTAAATTATGCATGGAGTAATTTCATGAGAAACCTTTTTTCATATAATAAATAGAACGTAAAAAAAGAGATATGGTGCAAAGATTGATTGCCCATTCAAATTCAAACTTTATTTTGAATTTGAATGGCCAACCAATCATCCTTATCCATCCATTTGGCACATTAAAGTGGGGCGTGGAGAGGACTTGGCGTGAGGAAAAAATTCATGAGAAGTTCCTTCTCATGAATCTAAATGGGTGCAATGGAAGTGAGGTGGCGCATGGAGATTGGGTCAAGGTGGTTTAATTATTTAAACCAACCTAATTGAACCAAATAAGTTAGGTCCAATTAGACTAATTTAAACCCAACTTAATTAGACTTAATTAGACTCAATAAAATTCTAATCAAATCAAGAATTGACTAAGCCCAACCCCTGATCAAATCAGGGACCAAACCATCTCGACGATTAGGTCAACTCTTAACCTAATCGGGTCAAACCCAACTGAATCCAATTCAATTGGACTTGATCCAAAAATAATTACTCAATCAAATTGAGTTAATTAGTGATCAAATCACTAATTAAATCTCTCATAAATACTGAGACCAAATCCGATGGGCAATCAGGCATCAGAATTCATCAATATGTAAACTTGATCGAAAAATTCCAACCAGTGGGACTCTTGACCCCGGTACCTATAATGTGTGGAACTCGTGATCAGAGAATCCTGATTCTTGATCACTGAGTTTCAAACATGTAGGATTCTACATCAGCCATCAGATCAGATAAGAATCTCTAATGTGTGTGATCCCGTAGGTTCGAACCTAAGCCGGTAGCACAGGAATCAATTCCTGTACTAATCGAAGTGACCATCTAGCAATGGTATCCGACGATCGGATAGATCGAATGGTCGCAATCGCAACACTCAAAACCTACGTGAATATGGTTACTGTATAATTCATCCTTTTAACCTTTGTGTTTAGGACGACTCAGGATTAAACTGTCAATCCTGATCAGATCATCCGAATCGTGCTCAACTCAAACAGTCCTGTGACTCCTCACAAGGACTACCCTGGCCAAGGTTTTACTAAATTGAAATACGACTGTACACAGCTCCTAAACTGGAGTGGTCAATCCCATCTTGACACACGCACCGACAAGTCAAGTACTTGACTACACGCAGCAGCCTTCCATCACTGAATTAAAAATTCAGGTAGTCTAGTGCCTAAGTGTAGTGAGTTGCTTGCAAGTCACCGTGGCGGTCTCAGGTCGGAGGGATATTTATACCCATATTCCATCAGAGCAAATCTTGATAGCAGAAATAGCTCCGGAGTCGGTCACGTTCAATGCGGATGTACCCTTACATCTCACCTGTATGCCATACCAGTGTCTCCATACTCATTGGTTAAGAGGACAACCAACCTATATGGCACATAACGACCTATATTTGATAAACGTTATCGTCCTTGATAACAACATATCATTTGGTCGCGAACAGATTTAAGGACTAAATGACAAATCCTCCTTTGTCGAGTCTAAATAATCCTAAGGACTTCACCACAACATAGGAGTTCATTAGAAGATGAAATATTTTGTGATGAAAAATACCAAAATAATTTTTATTAATTCATAATTCATGTACAAATACAACCGTCAACAGGCTGACGATTGGCTTTGGGACACTATTCCTAACAATCTCTCACTTGGTCTAAAGCCAATCGGTGCAGTATCTAATACCCATGTTTGACTTGTAGTTGTCGAACTCCTTCACCGCAATGGCTTTAGTGAATGGGTCAGTCAGGTTCTCCTTCCCGTCGATCTTCTGAAGATCGATGTCACCTCGATCCATAATTTTTTGGATGAGATGGTAGCGGCGCAGAATATGCTTCATCCGCTGGTGTGCCTTTGGTTCCTTCACCTGAGCAATGGCTCCAGAGCTGTCACAGTAGAGCAGAACTGGACCAACAAGGGAGGGTGCTACTCCGAGCTCGGTTATGAATTTCCTCAACCACACCGCTTCTTTGGCAGCATCTGATGCAGCGACATACTCCGCCTCGCAAACTGAATCAGCCACTATGTACTGCTTGGAACTTTTCCAGCAGATAGCCCCACCATTAAGGGTAAAAATAAATCCCAACACACTTTTGCTGTCATCATGATCAGACTGAAAACTAGAGTCTGTAAACCCTATAAGTCTCAAGTCCGATTCATCATAAACAAGCCACTGGTCCTTAGTATTTCTTAAATACTTCAGGATGGTTTTAACAACCTTCCAGTGATTCTCCCCTGGATCAGATTGGTATCTACTCACTACCCCTCGTGAGTATGCCACATCTAGTCATGTACATGTCATGGCATACATGATAGATCCCATTGTCGAAGCATATAGAATCCTACCCATATGCTCTCTCTCTTGAGGTGTTGTCGGACAATCCCTTTTCGAGAGAGAAATTCCATGACCTATCGGAAGATAGCCTTTCTTGGAATTCTCCATGCTGAACCTCTTCAGTATAGTATCAATGTACGTGGACTGAGATAAACCAAGCAATCTTTTAGATCTATCCCTATAGATCCTCATCCCTAGGATGTAGGAAGCTTCTCCCAGATCCTTCATGGAGAACTGTGAGGATAGCCAGATCTTTATTCCCTGTAATGCAGGGACATCATTCTCGATTAAGAGAATGTCATCCACATACAATACAAGAAATACTACTATTGGACCATTAGCCCACTTATAAATGCATGGCTCTTCTCCGTTCTTAGCGAAGCCATACGTCTTGATCGTCTTATCAAAATGTATGTTCCAACTCCGTGATGCCTGCTTAAGTCCATAAATGGACCTCTGTAGCCTGCACACCTTAGACTCATCTGTGGATGTGAATCTTTCATGTTGTATCATATACACCTCTTCATCCAGCTCTCCATTTAAGAAAGCTATCTTTACATCCATCTGCCAGATTTCATAGTCCAAATGGGCAGCTATCGCAAGCATAATCCGAATGGATTTGAGCATTGCCACAGGAGAAAACATCTCGTCATAGTCTATACCATAATGTTGACGATATCACTTGGCAACCAGACGGGCTTTATAGGTTTCCACCTTTCTGTCTGCGCCTCTCTTCCTTTTGAAGACCCACTTACACCCTATGGGTTTTACTCCTTTGGGTGGGTCAACCAATGTCCACACATCGTTGACCTTCATGGACTCCATTTCAGATATCATGGCCTCCAGCCATTTCTCAGAGTCGGGTCTCTGCATTGCATCTATGTAGGTGATCGGATGCTCATCATTTTCATCAAGTTCAATAGGATCGTCGTCCCGGACCAAGAAACCATAGTATCTGTCCGGTTGTCATGGTACTCTACCAGATCGCCTTAAGGGTGCTTGGACAATGGGCTCCGGATCTGATCTAACCAAATTCGGTTCAGGTTCAGCAACTTATGTCGGTTTTTCCACCTGTCGAACTTCGTCAAATTCGACCTTAGAGGCAATAGTCCCTTCACCAAGGAACTCCTTTCCAAAAAGATTGCCTTAAGGCTGACAAACACTTTTTGCCCATCAGCTAGATAGAAGTAATACCCTTTGGTCTCTTTTGGATACCCTATAAAATTACATTTGTCAGACCTAGGTCCAAGCTTGTCCGTAATTAAACGTTTAACATAAACCGGACACCCCAAACCCTAAGGTGTGAGAGTACTGGCTTACGTCCTATCCATATCTCATATGACGTTTTGGTTACAAACTTACTCGAAACTCTATTTAGAAGGTAACAAGCCGATTCGAGCGCATATCCCCAAAGGGAGATCGACAGACCAGCAAACCCCATTATGGATCGAACCATGTCCAACAAGGTCCGATTCCTCCTTTCAGATACACCATTATGTTGTGGTGTTTCAGGAGGAGTCCACTGAGAGAGAATCCCATTCTCCCCAAAATATGTCAGAAAATCATTGAAAAGGTATTTACCTCCTCGATCAGATCGAAGAGTTTTAATACACTTTCCAGTTTGTTTTTCTACCTCATTTCAGAATAGTTTAAACATTTCAAACGACTCCGATTTATGCTTCATTAAATAGACATACCCATACCTCGATAGGTCATCTATGAAGGTTATGAAGTAGAAATATCCACCTCTTGCACTTGAGCTCATAGGTCCACATATATCAGAATGTACCAAACCCAAGAGTTCACTGGCTCGCTCACCTTTTCCAGTAAAAGGTGATTTGGTCATTTTACCAAGAAGATAGGACTCACAGGTTGGAAGTGATTCACAATCACCTACTTCAAGAATTTCTTCTTGAGCCAACCTGTTTATCCTGTTCTTATTAATATGACCTAGCCTACAGTGCCAAAGGTAGACTTTTGACACATTATCTATTCTAGGATATTTACCGGAGGTTTGAACCATATTAACAGGTTGTGATAGAAAATAAATTCCATTATTAAGTTGTCCAACAAACATTGTAACACCATTCAAAATGATATTGTAAATATTTTTTTTTATTAAAAATTGATAACCGTTCATGGCCAAAAGGCCTACAGAAATAATATTTAATAAAAAGCTTGGATAATAGTGACATTCACTCAGAATTATATTTTGAGAATTGATTACAAGGTTCATGATTTCTAATGCTAGAACTGGAACTTTGCTTCCATCTCCAATGTTCAAGAATCTCTCACCTTCATCAAATCTCCTACTGACCTGCAGACCCTACATCGTATTGCAAATATGATAAGGGCTTCCGGTATCCAATACCCAGGTAGTAGTATCACAAATGAAAAAGTTGCAAGGTGTTATTATATAAGTACCTTGCTTCTTCTTCGGTCTGTTCGGGTCTAGGGAAGCAATGTATAGAGGACAGTTCCTCTTCCAGTGCCCCTGTTTCTTGCAAAAGAAGCACTCCGCTTGGCTCTGGTCGGGCTTGCATTTCTTGGTTTGACCCTGTGCAGATGTCCCAGCATGCAGCTGCACCTTCTTATTCTTCTTCTTCTTGTTCTTCTTCTTCCCTTTCTTAAAGGGTCGACGACCAGAAGAAGGCCCTCCCACAACATTCACCGACTCCTTATGGAGCTGGTGATCCTTCTCAAAGTTCTACAGCAACCCCAACAAATCGTGGTAGTTCACTGCAGGCTTTGTCATCCGAAAATGAGTAAGGAAAGGGAGGAAGGACTTGGGCAATGAATTAAGGATCGCATCCTTACCGAGCTGCTAGTGCAGGGGAAAGCCCAGTTTAGTTAGGCGCTCAATCATTTCGATCATGTACAGTACATGATTAGTGACTGAGGCTCCATCCCTCATCCGAGCATTGAAAATGGCACAACTAATTTTGTGCCTTTCAACATCGTCAGGCGTGCCAAAGGAGTCGTTCAACATTTGAAGCATCTCCTGTGGCTGGACGTTCTCGAACCTGCAGCTGAACCCATCATTCATTGCCACCAGCATAATGCACCGAACGGTGGTGCGGTCGTTGAGCCACTTCTGATAAGTGTCTCGGACTGTCCCTCTAACGTTCGGGGCTGGCTCCTCAGGTGCCGGATCCGTTACTACATAAAGGATCCACTCATGCTCAAGGATAATTTTTAATTTTCGATACCAGCTATCGAAATTAGATCCCATGAGCTTGTCATTATCTAATAATGACCAGAGCGACAGGGTAGTGGCCATAGCTTTGTAAAGGAAAATCAGACCTATATTAGTACATAAATTATTAATACTAAAGACTTGGACTTTAGTCAAAAGTTTCTTCCAGTATTTTTACGAACTAGTAGCCTCAACCTCCAATTCGAGTAATTACTTTAAAAATCACTGGTCATAATGCCAAACTTACCTTAGACACCAACCAGTTCATTAGTTTTAATTTGATCAACTTATTAAATAGGGTTCCACTGCATAGCCATGAATTAAGTCCATCTTGGTCTAGTTAAAGACATGGACCCATTCAACTACAACTATTGGAGTTGAGTCTAGAGTATCCTTGACCTAATCTAATTCAACTTTTGATTAGATTTGATCAATTACTCTAATTTAGTCCATTTCTTTAAGCTAACCTTAGGTCTAACCCAATTATGGACCTAATCCATCTAACCCATTGACCCACAAGTTTATGCAATTATCTTAGGTCTTAATTCATAATTCTAGACCTACTAGACAACACTTAATTCTTTTAATTATGTATTTGGGCTGATGGGTCAGGGTTTGGCATTTCAAAAATAATTTTTAAATTTGAAAGATTTTATTTTCTGTTCACCAAATATGTTGACTCATTTCACAAATAGATCACCATATTTCATAAATAGCAATCCTATTGCTAATTACATAACAGAAAATAACTCAATCAAAATAAATCATGAATATTCCTTTAGATCTAATCTAACACATTCATGATAAATTTTACAATTGAAACTTTACAATTAATTATTTTCGCTGCTTCATCTGCATGGGATATAATTACAGCGGTATCCCTACCACCATAGGAGATCCCATCGAATGGGAGGAGAGGGCCTTTAAACCCTACTTTTCTCCTATGATCGGACAGCCATAGCAACCAACCCAATTCGATTACTTGCTACTTCGATCAAGTATATCTAAATATATCAATTTTAAAATTTAAATTTCAAATTTTAAATTTTAAATTTTAAATTTTAAATTTTAAATTTCAAATTTCAAACAAATTTCAAATTTCAAATTTTTTGAATTTCAAATTTTAAATTTTAAATTTTAAATTTCAAATTTGAAATTTTACCCAAATTTCAAATTTTAAATTTTAAAATTTAAATTTCAAATTTTTGAATTTTGAATTTCAAATTTCAAATTTCAAAATTCAAATTAATTTCAATTTTTTTTGAATTTTGAACAACTTTCAAAATTCAAATTTTAAATTTTAACTTTTAGATTACAACTTAATCTGTGCATGTAAATATATATATCATATCTAAGAACTTGCTCTGATACTATTTGTGGGAAAAATTCAATACAGGAGTAAAATAGTAATTTTAAAATTTTTTTAAAATTATGATTTTACAGTGAAAAAATATTAATTAATTTAATTAATTAATATAAATTTATCCTACATTAAGATCTAAATATGATATATAGCATGCATTCATTTAAATTTGAATTCAAATTCGAACAGTAAATACTTTACTGTAATGTGTTCAGAACACAATACCTTTGTGCGGGTAGTAGATCGTCGTAATTTGATCACCGTCGGGAGAGTCTGATCGTTGCGATGCAGTCACACAGTATGTCTGGCCTCTGCAGATCATCCACATGAAGCTCCCAGTCTGATCGACTCCTCACGAGTGCTTGCTCATTGTAGAGCCTTTTTGATGGTGGATGCTGATCAAACTCCTTCGATCGATGTCTGTCGATTCTTCGGATGCTTTGGATCATCAACAGACATGCTTGAGAGGATGTTGAAGATCTTTCTGAGATTTTATGGGCTCACGACACTCGTAGCTCACTTTCTCACTTCCCGAACCCCAGGTTAAAACTCTAGGGAATTCACCGAAAATCTTGCACCCACTTTTCTTTCTTTTTTCTTTTTCTCTTGGAAGGATATGGACTTCTTTCTCATGCACAAGACTTCTCACGTCCTAGAATTTTTCTCCAAAAATCTTCTTCTAGCACGCCCCACTCTTCTCCTCCTTTTATAACAACGTCAAACGTCTTATCCAAAAGAAAGGATAAAGATGAGAAATTGCACATTTGAATTCAAATCAAATTTTGAATTCAAATGGACACCAACTCATCCCTTATCCACTAAAGGCATGAGGCATGGCTTAAATTATGCATGGAGTGATTTCATGAGAAACCTTTTCTCATGTAATAAATAGGGCGTAAAAAAAGGGATAAGGTGCAAAGATTGATTGCCCATTCAAATTCAAACTTTATTTTGAATTTGAATGGCCAACCAATCATCCTTATCCATCCATTTGGCACATTAAAGTGGGGCGTGGAGAGGGCTTGGCTTGAGGAAAAAATTTATGAGAAGTTCCTTCTCATGAATCCAAATGGGTGCAATGGAAGTGAGGTGGCGCATGGAGATTGGGTCAAGGTGGTTTAATTATTTAAACCAACCTAATTGAACCAAATAAGTTAGGTCTAATTAGACTAATTTAAACCCAACTTAATTAGGCTTAATTAGGCTCAATAAAATCCTAATCAAATCAGGAATTGACTAAGCCCAACCCCTGATCAAATCAGGGACCAAACCATCTCGACGATTAGGTCAACTCTTAACCTAATCGGGTCAAACCCAACTGAATCCAATTCAATTGGACTTGATTCAAAAAAATTACTCAATCAAATTGAGTTAATTAGTGATCAAATCACTAATTAAACCTCTCATAAATACTGAGTCCAAATTCGATGGGCAATCAGGCATCAGAATTCATCGATATGTAAATCTGATTGAAAAATCCCAACCAGTGGGACTCTTGACCCCGGTACCCATAATGTGTGAAACTCATGATCAGAGAATCCTGATTCTCGATCACTGAGTTCCAAACATGCAGAATTTTACATCAGCCATCAGATCAGATAAGAACCTCTAATGTGTGTGACCCCGCAGGTTCGAACTTAAGTCAGTAGCACAGGAATCAATTTTTGTACTAATCGAAGTGACCATCTAGCAATGGTACCCGATGATCGGATAGGTCAAATGGCCGCAATTGCAACACTCAGAACCTACGTGAATATGGTTACTGTATAATTCATCCTTTTGACTTCTGTGTTTAGGATGACTCAGGGTTAAACTGTCAACCCTGATCAGATCATCCGAATCGTACTCAACTCAAACAGTCCTATGACTCCTCACAAGGACTACCCTGGCCAAAGTTTTGCTAAATTGAAATACGACTGTACACAGCTCCTAAACTGGAGTGGTCAATCCCATCTTGACACACGCACTGACAAGTCAAGTACTTGACTACACCCAGCAGCCTTCCGTCACTGAATTAAAAATTCAGGTAGTCCAATGCCTAAGTGTAGTGAGTTGCTTGCAAGTCACCGTGACGGTCTCAGGTCGGAGGGATATTTATACCCATATTCCATCGGAGCAAAACTTGACAGTAGAAATAGCTCTGGAGTCGGTCACGTTCAGTGCAGATGTACCCTTACATCTCACATGTATGCTATATCAGTGTCTCCACACTCATTGGTTAAGAGGACAACCAATCTATATGGCACACAACGACCTATGCTTGATAAACATTATCATCCTTGGTAACAACGTATCATTTGATCGCGAACAGATTTAAGGACTAAACGATAAATCCTCCTTTGTCGAGTCTAAATAGTCCTAAGGACTTCATCACAACATAGGAGTTCATTAGAAGATGAAATATTTTGTGATAAAAAATACTAAAATAATTTTTATTAATTCATAATTCATGTACCAATACAACCGTCAACAGGCTGACGATTGGCTTTGGGATACTATTCTCAATATTCTAATCATTTTATTAAAATGCATGTTCCAACTCCGAGATGTCTATTTTAATCTATAAATAGATCTTTGAAGCTTGCACACCTTTGATTCATTTATAGATGTGAACTCTTCAGGCTGTATTATAAACACCTCTTCATCCATCTCTCTTTTTAGGAAAGCCGTCTTGACATCTATTTATCAGATTTTGTAATCTAGGTATGCTGCTATCGCAAGCATAATCTGAATGAATTTAAGCATTGCTACAGGAGAAAATATCTCATCATAGTCTATACCATAATATTGACGATATTTCTTAGCAATCAAATAGGATTATTAGGTCTCTACCTTTCTATCTGTGCCTCTTTTTCTTTTGAAAATTTATTTGCACCCTATGAATTTTATTTCTTTGGGTGAATCAATGAATGTCGATACATTATTGATCTTCATGGATTTTATTTCGAACTTCATGGCTTCAAGCAACTTATCAAAGTCAGATCTCTGTATGACATCTATATAGGTGATCAGTTCCTCATTATTTTCATCTAGTTCAACAAGATCACCATCTCGGATCAAAAAACTATAGTATCTATCTGGGTGATGCAGTACTCTACCAGATCTCCTCAAAGGTACCTCTACAATCAGCTCTAGATTTGATCTAAAGAAATTTAGTTCTATATTTTTACTTGTCTGTATCAATTCTTCTACCTGTCAAACTTTATCAAGCTCAATCTTAGTGGCATTAGTTTCTTCTATAAAAAATTTCTTTTCTAAAAAGATTGTCCTATTACTCATGAACACCTTTTATTAGTAAGGTAGAAATAATATCTCTTTATTTCCTTAGGGTACCCAATAAAAGAATACTTATCTGACCTCGGTCCAAGCTTATCGATCTGTAAATGTTTGATATAAGTCGGACAATCCCAAACTCTAAGGTGAGAGAGTGCCGGCCTATGCCCAGTCTATATCTTATATAGAGTTTTGGTGATAGATTTGCTCAAAACCTTATTCAAAACATAACAGGCAGTCTCAAGAGCATAACCCAAAAAAAAATGATAAACTTACAAACTTCATCATGGATCGAACCATGTCTAACAATGTTCAATTCTTCCTTTCTGACATCCTATTATGTTGTGGTGTCCAAAGAGATGTCCATTATAAAAGAATTTTATTTTCTTCTAGATATGTCAAATATTTATTTGAAAGATATTCACCCTCTTAGTCTGATCGAAGAGTTTTAATATTCTTTTCAGTTTGCTTTTCTATTTCATTATAGAATCATTTGAACATTTTAAATGATTCGGACTTATGTTTATAATATAAGCATACCCATACCTAGGTAGATCGTCTATGAAAGTAATAAAGTAGAGATACCCACCTCTGATATTTGTATTCATTGATTTATATACAACAGTATGTACTAGACTCTAAATATCACCGGCTCATTCACCCTTTCCAGTAAAAGATGACTTAGTCATCTTTCTAAGTGAACAAGATTCACAGATCGACAATGATTCACAATCATTGACATCAAAGATTCTCTCTTTAGTTAATTTATTTATTCTGTTCTTGTTAATATGACCTAGCCTACAGTGCCAAAGATAGACATCGATGACATCATCTAATCTAGGGTGTTTATTAGATGTGTACATTACAGTAACAAGTTATGATAAAATATAAATATCATTTCTCAATTATCCATATATTACTATAACACTATTCATAATGATGTCACAAATATTTCTTTTATTCAAAAAATATAACCATGTTTGGCCAAAAGGCCTGCAGAGATTATATTTATTAGAAATGATGGACAATAATGACACTCATTCAAAATGACAACTTTAGATTTGAAGATAAATTTGATAATTCTTAAAACTAGAACTGGAACACGACTTTCATCTCTAATATTCAGGAATCTCTCATAGACTTCGAATCTTCTACTGATCTGAAGTTTCTGTAATGAATTGTAAATGTTAATTAAACTTTTAGTATCCAATATCTAGATAGTAGTATCACAAATAGAAAAATTATAAAGTATTATCATATAAAAACTTTGACCAACAACTGTTTGCTTTCTCTTCTTAAGCCTGTTCGGATCAAGAAAAGTAAGATAGTGAGGACAATTCTTCTTCCAATGATCTAGTTTCTTACAAAAGAAGCATTCTATCTAACTCTGATCTATCTTAGACTTCTTGATTAGTTCAGACTTTCCAGCCTTTGCACGATTCTTCTTCTGCACCTTCTTCTTTTATTCTTAAAGGACCGACGTCCCACTGAGGACCCACCTATAGGAGTTGGTGTGGTGCTCCTAAGTCTTGAAATGCCATAGGAAGAGCCAGGGTGTTGGCTCCATGAGGTTAGGACCAGTTTGGTTCCAAAAGCTAGGACAGGAGTGGTCCTAGGGTGGAGGCGGTGCATAGCTCTCCACGGGCTCGAAGATCAGGTGATGAGGACTTTGAGGGACTTGGTTGGGGCTTCGGATACCTGAGGATATAAGGTAGAGTAAAGAACCAGAGCCAAGACTGAAGCTACAAAAGAAAGAATAGATTTAGGATGTTAGTTGGCTCAGACTAAGACTGGATCAATTAAGTCATAGATGGGTTGACTCAGTCCTAGTTTGGATCAATTATGTCTCAGAAAAATAGAAGACAAGCTTCTTAAAAAAACTGACATAGTACACAAATTAGTCGACTCAGTCCAATTTGAGTCGACTAAGTCCTAGGTTAGTCGATCCAATCTGAGACTGAGCTGACTCAGTGTCGCAGGTAGAGCTTCACGGGTTTTCTATTTAGTCTAGGATTGGATTTTGGTCTCCAGGTCTTAAGGTCTGGTTTGATAGGTCTTAAGGGACCTAACCAAGGGTTTGGACTGAGATCAAGTCCAAGAGATAAGAGCATATGAGGCATGGGTATACATGGGCTTGGTGATGCTTTCCGGTATTGGGTTTAGCTAGAAGAGGTTTTGGTCGGGCTAATTGGCTATGTATATATATACATAGGTTGTATTAGGATTTCTATGTGAAGTGGAATACAGAACTTTTCTCTCTCAATCTCTCCTCTCTTTCTCTAGTGTTGCTGCTCCAAGTCTTGTAGAAGCCCTAGAGAAGGGGGGCACAACCCTCAAGCCTAGGAGGGAGGCACCCCATCACAGATCTAGGTAATGGATCAGTGATCACTGCCTTTAAAGAGTCTGGATCTATTATAGATCTCCTCAAGTACACACAGAAGATCCAGGGGTTCCTGATGGATGCAGTCAGGATTCTTTCTAATAATTGGTATCAGGGTCTAATGGAGTATGGAAGTGAAGGAGAAGTCATACAAGATAAAATCAAGAATCTGCATACATATTTCATGGTATGTCTCAATCTATTTTCATTTTACTATGGTTCGGCCAATCAGGAGCAACGGGTTGAAGGTGGAGGTTGAGAGGATTGATGAAAAGAGATATTTTCTAGGGTGGAAGGTTTGGGTACATGATTTACTGATCCAACTTTGGTTGAAGGTGGTCTTGGTGAAAAGATAGAGGTATATGGCGGTTAAGCGATAGGGATCTCTAGAGAGAAGGATAGTGTGGGGGTAGTTTGGTAGATGAGGAGAGTTCACCCTAGGGGTAATGCCCGAGAGAAGGCTGAAGAAGTGACTGCAACCTTTAGGTATAGGAAGGTGGGGAAGTAGTCAGAGATGCATTCAGTGGTTCGACCAGAGCAAGGGTTTGCGAAGCTTTGGGGGGATGGAGATGGTTGATCCATAGAGCATCACAGTGAGTTCAAGAGGAGGAGGTCCTCTGGTGGTTTTGAAGGTCCTGCAGGATGTAGAGGTATCCAAAATAGAAGTAGCGACGAGGGAGGTCCAATAGGATAAGGCTGGACGGCTAATCTTGGATCAGTTTTGTCTTCTATAGGAGCATCAAGAGAAGTCACGATACAAGATGGAGCATCGACTAGAGGTGCCTCCATGGATGGAGGATGTTTTGGCATAGGTTCAGAGCCAAGGGGTGCAGGGATAGGTGTCAGATACCAGCACCAATGGCGGTGATGCATTGCATGGATCTATGTGGGGTTGCGAGCACTATGGATAGAGGTTCTGGAGAGACCATGTCAGATAGATTGTTTGCAGTGAGAGAGGACCCAGATACCTATAAGGAGACGGTGATGAGCCTTAGGTAAGATAGGTGGGTCAAAGCCTCAGGTGAGGTTTGAGCTATAGTTCTTCCAGGTGAAGTAAGAAGTGATGGTTGGTATAGGGGTAGAAGAGGATAATGGCTAGGGTGGAATTTTCTAGGGTTCAGTCATTAAAGGTGAAGAGTTGGATGAACTCTTGAATTTTGGAGGAGCCCATAGGGTACAGTGTATCCAAGATATTCGGAGGGATCTGTGGAGTACAGAGGGTCAGAAACAATAATGATCGAGGTGCAACGGCAGGCCTAGTAGTGCAGCATTGGGTGGTTGACCTCGGGTGACTTGATTACAGAATCATCTTCTGCGACATCAAATGGACTTCAGATTTAGGTGGAGCATTGGGTAGTGGTGGCTTCATAGGTGCAGAGGGATTTGGCATGAGTTCAGAGCAGTGTTGTTCTGAGGAGATTATATCAAGGTATGCAGTGAGTGCCCATTCAGAAATGTAGCAGTTTCTCTAGGAAAGTCCAGGATAGATGATGCAGCTGCTTAGCAGAAGGTAGTCTGTAATTTTTAGGATGGTGCCGAGAAGCAAGCCAAGATCTTCAACTATGGAGGCAGACATCCCAAAGGGTCTCCAAGGGCATGCAGAAGCTGAAGATGGTTGGCAGTGTTTGTAAAAGGAGCTATCAGAGCATACAGTGATAGCGGGAGCATGCAGGAGAATATTGGTAGGTTTGTCAAGGCTTGGATGCATTAAGATAGAGATTGTAGGAGTTGGTGTGGTGCTCCCAAGCCTTGAAAGGCTATAAGAGGAGTCAGGATGTTGGCTCTAGGAGGTTAGGATCGGTGTGGATCCTAGGACTAGGATAGAAGTGATCCTAGAGTGGATGCAGTGCATAGCTCTCCATGGGCCAAGGTTTAGATGATGAGAACTTTGAGGGGCTTGATTGGAGTTTCGAATATCTGGAGATATAAGATGGGGTAAGGAACTAGAGCTAGGACTGAAGCTGCGGAAGAAAAAGCATATTCAAAATGTTAGTCAGCACAGACTGAGACTGGATCGACTAAGTCGCAGGTGGATCGACTAAGTCGCAGGTGGGTTGACTTATTCCCGGTCTGGATCGACTATGTCTCAAAAAAATAGAAAACAAACTTCTTAAAAAAATTGACATGGTACGTAGGTGAGTTGACTCAGTCCAGTCTGAGTCGACTAAGTCCCAGGTTAGTCGCTCAGTCTAAGACTGAGCCGACTCAATGTCACAGATAGAGCTATACGAATTTTCTATTTGGATCTAGGATTGAGTTTTGATCCTAGTATCTTAAGACCTGATTTGATAAGTCTTAAGGAGGCTAACCAAGGGTTTGGACTGGATCAAGTCCAAGGGATGAGAGCACATGAGATGTGGGTGTACATGGGCTCGATAAGTACTTTCATGTATTAGATTTAGCCAGAAGAGTTTTTGGTCAGGCCTATTAGCTATGTATATATATATATGTTGTATTAGGGTTTATATGAGAAGTGGAATATAAATCTTTTCTCCCTCAATCTCTCTTCTCTCTTTCTCTAGTGTTGCCGGCCCTAGTCTTATAGAAGCCCTAGAGAAGGGGGGGTGCCTCCCTCAAGCCCTAGGAGGGAGGTGCCCCATCACAGATCCAGATAATGGATCGGTGGTCACTACCTTTAGAGAGTGTGAATCCATCATTGATCTCCTTAGGTACATGCAGAAGATCTAGGGATTCTTGACAGGTGCAGTTAGGATTCTTTCTAACACCACCTACAATTAACTGACTCTTTGTAGAGCTGATTGTCCTTCTCATAAGTTTGTAGTAACCCTAGCAAACCATGGTAGTTTATTACAGGCTTGGTCATTCTGTAATGACTTAAGAGTGGGAGGTAGGACTTGGAGAGCGAATTCAGAATAGCATCCTTAGCTAACTGTTCATATAACGAAAAGACAAGTTTACTAAGATGTTCGATCTGTTTGATCATATACAATACATGATCCATGATCGATGCTCCCTCTCGCATCCGGACATCAAATACTACACACAAGGTTTTGTATCTCTCAACATCATCAGAGGTGCCGAAAGACTCATTCAATATTTGAAACATTTCTTCAGACTGTGCATCCTTGAATTTATGACTAAATTCATTGTTCATCACTGTCCTGATAATACACCACATCATAGTTCAGTCATTTAGCCACTTCTGATAAGTATCTCTGACCATACCACGTGCATTGGGCATGGGTTCTTCAGGTGCATGTTCCATAAGGACATAAAGAATCCTTTCATGCTTGAAAGTAATCTTTAATTTTTGATATCAGCTATCAAAGTTGGATCTCATTAGCTTGTCACTGTCTAATAGTGGATGGAGCGATAATGTACTAGCCATTACTGAAAGAATAAGAAAATAAAAGACTAATTAGTATATGAATTATTTAATCCTAAAGATTTGGAGTTTAGTCTAAAGATTCTCTCACTATTTTACACAAATTGGTAGCATCTACCTTCAATTCGAGAAATTAATTTTAGTAGGTACTAGAATCTACACAGACTGCACACAGGCCCGAGTGTGGCTCGGCTAACCCCTGTACTTCTATGGATAGGTTCTTAATCAATTGTTTCTTCAAATAATTTTTAGTAATATATTTTGCCCCAAGCTTCTCTTCAGCAAGCATATGGTGCCTCTACTAAAAATCCTAATTAGGTCCAACCATTAATATGAACTTATCCAGTGCAACTAACTAACAAATGATTAGGCCCGAGTGTGGCTCAGCCAATTTGACCATCCATTAAAAAGTCACAACTGAGTCATCATATTATGAATGATAATTTCAATAGTCAGATAAACACCAAGCATATAGCGCCTCCAATGATTATCTAGACTATTGGATCCATTATCATCCACCTTAATGGGAGGCTATGAAGTTGTTATCCCCATAATAATTTTATTTTAAGGATCTAATAATTTAAAGGGTTTAATTATATATTTTAGAATCAAGAGAAAAAATTAATCAGCAATCAAAAATCCTCCCATTGACTTCACCAAGTCTTTGAAGAGGAATAGAAATAAACTGATCTAGGGACACCTAAATCAATCAAACTGATTTACCTAGGTAGTATGGGTGAACCCAAATCACTAAGTGACCTAATCAAAATCAGATTGACCACATTGTTCAGGTAAGTGGAGATCGGGGAGAGGGTCCTCATTTTTTTCTTAGACACCAATGTAATTGGTCAGGAAAAAGAACAGTCCTAATTAAAAACCCCTTTCAACCACTTGCCTTAGACATCAATTAGTTTATCAGTTTCAATTTGGTCAACTTTAGGACTTGAGTTCGACTACTGAGCTAACAATCAGGTCCATTTGGTCTAATCAAAGACATAGACTTGATCAACTACAACTATTGAGGTTGATCTAGAAAAAGACCTAATCTAATTCAATTCTTGGTTAGATTTTATCAATTTCTCAATTTAGTCCACAATCTATTTGATTTTAGCCCTAGGTCTAACCTAGTCAAATAGATCAGATTCAAGTTAACCCATTTCCAAAACCCCATGTATTATGCAATGATTTTAGATCTTAAAATTTTTGATTTTAGATCACTTAATTTCATATCTTAATTCTTAATTAAGTGCATTATGAATATAGGTTTGGTTTAGATGTTGAAATAATTTCAAATGTAAAACTATTTTACAAAGAATTTCATGAAAATTTTTTGTCCATTAAATTAAGTCGACTTATCCTAGACTGAGTCAACTCATCACAGTGAGTCGACTCAACTCTGAAACATAATTGACTCATCGATGATGAACAGAAATCATTTTCTCAGCCTGCACAACTGAGTCGACTCAGCAGGATCTTGAGTCAACTCAGCAGGCATGCCAGTAAGAGA
This sequence comes from Elaeis guineensis, assembly GCF_000442705.2. Taxonomy (NCBI): domain Eukaryota; kingdom Viridiplantae; phylum Streptophyta; class Magnoliopsida; order Arecales; family Arecaceae; genus Elaeis; species Elaeis guineensis. Next base: position 29,220,937 of record NC_026001.2, read on the forward strand.
TTTCATATTTTAAATCTGATATTTTTACATAAACAGCAATAAAAATCAATCGTAAATCTATTTTAGACTTAATCAAAACTTATTTATGATTTCAGATTTTATTTACAAAGACTAAAATAATTTTACAGCTTCAAATCAAATGTGCCATCTTTTCATGCTTCTTCTTCATGCCATAAGAGAATTCATCGATTGAACAAGAGAAAAACTTTAATCCCTAGTTTCTCCTATGATAGGATGGCCATGGTGATGTATCCAATCTGAGTACTAGGCTATTAAGATGTTAATCTAACATATCACATATGTAACAGATTAAATTTCAGATCTGAGTGAATGGTATAAAATATTAAATCATAAAATTTATTTAGATCTAATCTAAACAGTCAGATATCAGATTTATATGCATATATATACATGTTAGAAGAAACCATGATACCAATGAAAGTTAACACTGGCAGTTTCATGCATACATTTCAAATTTTTTTTTAAATTTTTAAAGTAGCAGAAGATAATTGGATCAATCAAATTAATCTAGCATGTATTAGATCTGATCTAAAAACTTCCTATATTGGATATATAACATAAAAACACATGCATGATCTGAGATTTACAACATAGATCACATTTACACTGTAGATCATATCTACTAAGTAACTGAGCTCCAAACTCTATACCTGAACGTGAGTCGATATTCACCATAATTGATTACTATGGACTTATTAGTTGCTCCTAGCTGCACAGATATCCGGCCTCCATGGGTATCCATATGAAGCTCCTTGTCCAATTGGAGGTTCGACGATTGACGATCTCTCTGAGATGCTAGCTTTCTTACAAAGACCTGCTCTTGATGGTTGATTGTGCTCCTTCTTCAGATCTTACGGACTCTTCTAGGAGGAGAAGAAGAACTATAGGAGGAAGATTAGGTGGTGGAAGAAGGTAAAGATGTGAACTCTATTCTTTCTTTTCCTCTCTTCCCAAAACCCTAGATGGAACCCTAGGGTACACACACCAGGAAGTCTCATTCCTAGAAAGCCTCATACCCCAATTTTTCACTTGGTGAAAATTCTTCCCATGAAAAACCTCTCTCAGATTCTTCACAAATGCCCACAAACTCCCTCCTTAATATGGTGTTCAAAAGGGATAAGGGGAGATAAGATTAGGTAAGGTTTAAATTCAAAAGCATATCAAACTTGAATTCAAAATTCAAGTTGAATTTAAATCTAAATTTAAATCAAACTAATCCTTATCCATAAGTGAGAAATGTGGGGCATGGAAGAAGGTTTAGCATGATAATTTTTTTCACACAAAAATCAAAGTGTGCATGATACCTTTTTGGCATGGTCAAAGGAGTTGGAGCTAGGGAGAAGTCTAAATCAATTTGGACTCTTAGGTTTTAATTATTTAGTTCCAACCAAATCTTATTTAGTTAGACCCAAAGATAAGAATGAACCTAATCAAATTAGGCACCTAACCTCTTTGAATAAATTCTAATCCATTTAGGAATGAATCAAACTCAAGTCCTAATCAAATCAGAAATTAATCTCCCTTAGCAATTAGGTTATTTTATAACCTAATTAGATCAAATCTAATCGAATCTAATTTTATTAGACTTGATCTGAACCTCATTTTTTAATTAAATTAAGTCAATTAGCAATCTAATTACTAATTAAATCTTTTATAATTTACTAGCTATTAGTAAATTATTTTATCGTAACTTTTACATAAGGTTAATCATCAATCATATTGATGATTATACCCTTGAATGATTCATATTCATTAAGCAACCATCTAATCAGATAGAAACCTCTATTGTATATGATCTCATAGGTTCAAATACTAAGCCAATGGTGTAAGAATCAATTTTTATACTAATCGAAGTGATCATCAAACAATAATATCCAATATCCAGATAGATCGAATTATTGTAAAGCAACTTTCAAGAATCTTAAAAATAATTACTATATAATTCATCCCTTTGATCCTCAATGCTTAGGATGACTTCAGAGTTAAACTATCAACTCTTAATCAGTTCATCTGTATTGTATCTCAACCTTATAAATCCTGTGACTCTTCATATGGATTATCTTGGTCAAAGTTCTACTTAATTGAAATACAGCGAAGCATTATCTCCAAAATTTGGAGTGGTCAATCTCTTCTTGACTCATACACAGACTTCGTAAGTACTTGACTATACTCAAACATTATTCATCATTATATTAGAAATACTAATTTGACACTAAAGCATAGTGAGTTGCTTGCAAGTCACCATGGTGATCTTAAGTTGGAGGGATACTTAATCTATATCCTTCGTGAGCTACTCTTGACAGTAGAGTGCTTCGTAGTTGGATCAAGTTCAGTGCAGATGTACTCCTATATTTCATCTGCATGCTATATCAGTATCTCCACACTTTTTGGTTACAAGGACAATCAACTCATATCGTACACAACAACCTATACTTGATAAATATTATCATCTTTGTTAATAACATATCATTTGATCACAAACTAGTTTAAGAACTACTCGATAAATCCTTCTTTATCAATTAAAAATAGTTCTAAGGACTTTATCATAATATAAGAGTTCTTTAAAGAAAGATGCACAGATTATGATGAACTATGAAATAATTTTTTATTAATTTATAATTTATATATAATTTACATACAAAGAGTATAATCATCTACAGTTAGATAATTGGCTTTAAGACATAATTCCCAACACATTAGCTATTCACAGTGAGGCTATTGAGTTTGACTATACCTAGACTTAGATCTTTAGCCATTTAGATCCTTACGGTGGATATTGGCTTCAGTAGATTCAGGTTCACTGTTAGGAGTAGGATATACCAATATGAAATTTATCGATCTTGATAGAAAAGAAGAAGTTCTATATGATTCGCAAGACTGAGTTCAGAAAGTTTTTGATCGAAGCAAGTGTGAATACTAGAAAAATTTTTTTACAAAATTCACAAAACTCAAATCGAGCCAATCTGATATACAACTGACGTTGGAGTTTGATGTGTTCTCCATGACCTCCGTCAAATTGAAACTCACGATAGAAAGATTGAATCACACAGTAACTATGCCTAAGGGCTCAATATTTTTATTCTGCTAGATTACCACTACATACTGTTAGATGGTACTGGTGGATTATGAGACTCGTTGAGCGTCGACTTGATGATCGATGACCCTCATAAGATAGAGTTAGAATTGTTCCAACCCATCGAAAGGAGTTTCAATTATATTATGATGGAGATAATAGTATATCTCACAAGCAGATAGAATAAAATCTATGGGATCACATATAAAAGAGGTTCTTGTCTGATCAGATGGTTGATCAATGATTATAAATCATTGAAGGGTATAATCGTCAATATGATTGATGATTAATCTTATGTAAGAATTGTAATTAAGTAATTCGCTAAGAGTTAGTAAATTATAGAAGAATTAATTAGTAATTAGATTGCTAATTGACTCAATTTGATTGAGCAATAAGGTTCATATCAAGTCTAATTGAATGAAATTCAGTTTGATTTGAATTGGGTTTAGCCCGATTGTAGAAGAGATTAATTTTTGATTTGATCAGGACTTGGGCTTAATTAATTTTTGATTGGATTAGGAGTTAATTGAAGAGATTAAGTGTCTAATTAGATTAGATTTATTTATCTAAATTGGTTCTAACCAAATAGGATTTGCATTGGGATCAAATTGAATCAGAAAGAGTCCAAATCAGTTAGGACTCTTCCTCCCTTACACCATACCCTATGACACTGACTTTTCTCAAATGCCATTCTCATTTTTGTGTGAGTTTTTCCATGCCAATCTGAAGGTTTGTCACCCCCTTCTCTTCTCCATGTCTTATATGGTTGAAAATCAGGTTTGGATTTGAATTCAAAATTATTTGAATTCAACTTGAAACATGATAAACCCTAATCCCTTGTTTTGATAGAGTTGGTTTCATCCAAACTCTATTAGATGCCTACCATAAAAGGCATGAAAAATATCTGAAATCACCATGGAAGTTTTTCTTAGCATGAGATTACTTGGGGCATCAGTTTTAGGGGTGGGCGGCATCCATCTTGGCATGAGAAGAGTCTAGGGTTTCTTTTCTAAATCTTGGCATTGGGTTGAGAAGAAACAAAAAGAGAGAAAAGTATTTCTCATCTTCATCTTCTTCCTCCACCTCATTTCTTCCTAAAGGCCTTCTTCTTCTCTGGAGGAGTCTGAGAGATCTGAAGAAGGAGATCAATCAACCATCAGGACTATATTTCTGTAAGGGAGCTAGCATCCTGGAGAGATTGTCAGACCTCTGATCGAATTAGGAGCTTCGTGTGGATATTTGTAGAGGTTGGATATTTGTGCGACTAGAAGAATCTTTAAATCCATAATCATCAGCTGTGGTAAAGATTGATCCGTACTCAGATATTGAGATCTGATCTCAAGTTTATCGTAGATGTGATCTACAACATAGATATGATCTATAGTTTTAAATTTCAGATTATGCATGCTTTGTTATGTCATAAGATCCATGCTTAGTTGGTTTTCAGATATGATCTGATGCATGTTAGATTAAAAGATTTAATCTAGATCTATTTTATTACATAGTTGATCGAAAAATTTTTGAATTACATATATGAAACTACTGGTTTCTAACAGTAGTATCAGAGCCAGATTTTTAACATGAATGTTCAGTTCTAATTTATTTTCATATATATGATATGTGAAAGTATATTTAGATCTGATTTATTTTCATATATATGATATGTGAAAGCATGTTTAGATCTGATTTAATCTTCATATATATAATATGTGAAAGTATGTTTAGATCTGAATCATGTTCATATATGTGATATATGTATGCATACTTAGATCTAAAATTTATTTTAAATACGTATGTGATATGTTAGATTTAATTTCTAGTAGCCTAGCACTCTTCAAACATCATAGTAAAGGCCATCCTACCATAGAAAACTATCGTGGAAGGGGTGCATGTACGAATCAAGAAGAAGAACAATGAAAAGAAAGCCCTAGATGTATGAGATACATATTGTATGTTTAGATCTGAAATTGTTTCGATATCTAAACTAAATTTCATGTTCATAATATACTTAATTAAGATCTAAAAATAAGATTAATAGATCTAAAAATAAGATTTTAAGATCTAAAATTTAATGCATAAAATATGGGGATTGGGTGTGGGTAGTTCGATTAGGTCTAGTAATTCGATTACTTTTGGATGGTCGATTAGAACCAGTGGAACTCAATCGATGAGCGATTGATCCAACCCAATCAAGAGTTGATTAAAATTAGGTTAAGTGTGTTCATGATCAACCCAATAGTTGTAGATTGGTTAGATTGATTAACAGCCACATGTTGTCGATCAAATCAAGGATCTAATTTAGCTCAGTGGCTCGAGCTTGAGTTACACAAGTTAAACTATTCAAATTTGATTGACCTATGGGTGTTTAAGAAAAGTGGTATAGCTCAGCCTAAAGAAAGTGGTTATTTAATTGATTCCATTTGCTGACTTGACCAATTCGTTTGTGTCTAAGAAAAGCAACAGGGGGACCCATCGAATCTTACGTACACTTTCTTGGTCAATTTGGTTAATTAGTCTTGATGTGGTTGCTTGGTGATTCAAGCTAGCCCATGCCCTTAGGGTTAGTCATAACAGTTATGATTAATTAAGTTGAAAGCTAAATAAAGGTTCTCACTAAATATTAAGTTTGGCGATCTTCCATCGTTGTAGAGATGCAGGTGCCTTTCTAGCATTGATCGTTCTCGACTGGTCACAATGGTTCAGTTGCATTGGGAAGGCACAACCACTCTATTAGCATTAGATGCTCCGGAATAAAGATAGGGTTGGATCCAATTGTTAGGACCGTAGTCCCTAACCAACTTCTCAAAAAGCAAATGCCCATTGAGAGGCAGGATTTATTAGTCTTTATCCACTAGGCACAAGGGCTTCACATCTGAGTTGATCCGTATCAATCTATATCACCCTTAATTAGCAGACTGCATGGTTAGATCTATTTAATCTTATCAATCAGGCACCAATCGATCCTCCTTGTCGACTCCCATAATTGTTATCAATACATCAGCCACTTTCGGCTACCAACCCCAGTCTGAGTCTTACCGAACTCCCTCGGCTACCATTCTCTTTCAAAGTCTCACCGAGTCCTCTTCGACTACCTCACTGAGTCTTCTTCGGCTATCTTACCGAACCTCCTCGGCTACCATCCTCTCCTAAAATCTCACCGAGTCCTCTTCGACTATTTCATCGAATCCCCTCGACTACCATCCTCTTTCAGAGTCTCACTGAGTCCTCTTTGACTACCAACTTCTCTCTGAGTCTCACCAAATGCATGTTGGAACCTTGCACAATAATTTCTCTCCCCAATGATATTTTTTTTAACACTCTGAGGGCCTGTCGGGTTTCGAACCTGTAATCTCACTCTGATACCACATGTTAGAACCATAGCCCCTAACCAACTTTTCAAAAGATAAATGCTCATTGGGAGGTGGAGTTTATTAGCCTTTATCCACTAGGCACAGGAGCTTCACCTGAGTTGATTCGCATCAAGCTAGATCACCCTCAATCAGCAGGTTGGACGGTTAGATCCATTTAATCTTACCAATCAGGCACCAGTCGATCCTCTTTGTCGACTTCCATAATTGTTATCAATACATCAGCTATCTTCGGCTACCAACCCCAACCTAAGTCTTACCGAACTTTCTCAGCTACCATATTCTTTTAGAGTCTCACCGAGTCCTCTTTGGCTACCTCACCAAATCCCCTCAGCTACCATCTTCTCCTAAAGTCTCATCGAGTTCTCTTTGGCTATCTCATCAAACCCTCTCGACTACCATCCTCTTCTAGAGTCTCACTGAGTCTTCTTCGACTATCTCATCGAGTCCCCTTGGCTACCATCCTCTTTCAAAGTCTCACCGAGTTCTCTTTGGCTACCAACCTTTCCTTGGGTCTCATTAAATGTGCACTGGAACCTTGCACAACACCAATAACTATTAGGAGAGAGACCCAATGATAGCTTTGTGCTAGCTGCTAAATGGTGGGTTTGACTTAACTAAGAAATATGTCAATAACTGTTAGGTGAGGCCACATGACTTAGAGATCGAACGTGCTATATCTTGCTTAGTAAAGTAATGGACAAAGTGTTGTCCACTCATTGGTTTGCACATCACCAATAATTATTAGGTGAGATATGTGTAGACCAATAAGACCGCAGTACCTACTAAAAATCGATCATGTATAGATTTTTGTTTCTCCACCCAAGGAGTGTGAGAGACTCAAAGAAAATAGTGGAAGTCATGTTTGTTTATTAAAGTCCCTATAACAAACTTATATCAAGTACAAATATTTAATTAGAAACTTTTTTCTCTGTAGATAACCACGTCGAGTTCCAACCCAATAGCCCAAATTTTTGACACTAATAGATTGATCGAGATCAATTACAAAGACTGACTCAGGAACTTAAGAATTATTCTCAATTTTGAGAAGTTGACCTATATCCTTGATCAGGATATGCTTGTGTTACCGACTCATCCATCCCTCGATCAATGAGCTACACTTAAAAAGTGGATGGACGAAGATAATAGGATTACGTGCTACATTCTTGCATCCATATCTAATGATCTTCAGTGCCAGTATGAAGACATGAGGACTGTCAGGGATATATTGACTCACCTGCAAGAGTTGTATGATGAGTAGAGTCTTACGGCGTGCTTTAAGGTCTCACAAAGACCTTTCAGAGCGAAGATGCGTAATGGACAGTCCGTCAATGATCATTGTTTAACAATGATTAAGGGCATCGAAAAGCTTCGAAAGCTCGAGATGATGATGGACAAAGAATTACAGCTGGATCTGATCTTGCAGTCCCTTCCTGATTCATATGGGCAGTTCATCATGAACTACCATATGAATAAAATTAATAGCACCTTTCTCGAATTGTTGAATATATTGATGATAGCTGAAGGAATCTTAAAAGGTTCGAAGGGTAGCATTCTTGCTGTAGCGTGGGTTTCAACTTTCAAGAGAAAGTCTATTTGAAAGAAGAAAAAGAAGTCTGCAAGGAAGCAGCAAATCGAGAGCAGGCAAAAGAAGAAAGCTCTGAAGAAGACCAGCGATAAAAAAATATATTTTCACTATAATATCAAAGGCCACTGGAGAAGAAATTATCCTACGTACTTGGAAGTGTAAAGAATAAAAAGAAGGATATGCCTTCTAAAAGTATGTCTGATTTGCTCGTTATAAAAACTAATCTAACAATTTTTTCTTCTTCTAGTTAGATTTTAAATTTTGGTTCAAGTACTTATTTGTGCACTTCTATGTAGGATCTGGAGAAAGTTAGAGGGCTGAGAGAAGGCGAGATCACTCTCCGAGTCAGCAATGGGATAAGAGTTTCTACTGTGACCATCGAAACCTACTCTCTGAAGTTATCGTTAGGATTTAGTTTATTTTTAAATTTATTTTGAAAATAAAGTTGTTGCACGTGCCTTTTTAATTGATGGACTTTATCATTTGTATGTGGATGCGAGTGTTAATGTTAACGAGCAAATAGTGACTACCGTAGGATCTAAGAAACCTAGAGATAGAATTAGTCAGAAATATCTGTCGCACCTTAGGCTAGGCTATATACGAGAGGACAGACTTAACAAATTGGAGAAAAATAGCCTTCTCGAGGTATTGACTTCCAAGTCTAATCTAGTTTGTGAGTCCTGTCTTTAAAGAAAGATGGTCATGCTATCCCTTATGGGACATAGAGAAGGGGTCACTAAGATATTAGCCCTGGTACATACTGATGTCTGTGGTCCATTCGATGTATAGGCCCGGGATAGCTATCTCTACATCATAATCTTTACTGATGATTACTCACGATATAGATTTATATACCTGATGCGACACAAGTTTGAAGCTTTTGAAAAATTTAAAGAATTTAGACATGAAGTGAAAAAGTAAACCAAAAAATCCATAAAGATTCTTCGATCAGATCGAGGAGGAGAATATCTTAATGAAGAATTTTGAACCTATCTCAAAGATAATAGTATAGTCTCATAGTGGATACCTCGAGAGATGCCTCAGCTCAATGGGGTATCCGAAAGGAGGAATCGAACCCCATTGGATATGGTCTGATCTATGATGAGCTTAACGGATCTTTCTATTTTTCTCTGGAGATATACATTTTTTTTTATTCATCTTTTGAATAGGGTTCCTTCTAAATCCATTCCTACTACACCATACAAGTTATGGTATGGTAAGAAATTGAGTCTTGGTTATCTCAAGATTTGAAGATGTTCGATCCACATCAAATGCAGCAAGTGGATAAGTTAGAGGCTAGATCAATTAGGGCTCATTTTATAAGATATCTTAAAAAATCTATGAGATACTATTTTTATCTCTTAAAGGATCACAATATGATTATGAGCCATTATATTGTCTTCTTAGAAAAAGAGTTTATCCAAGATGGAGATAGTGAGAGAAAAATTGAGCTCGAAAAGAAGATCTCTGAAGAGCATCGAGTCCAAGAATCTAAATCCATTAGTGAGTCAATAAATGTGGTACTTTTTTCATCTCGTAGATCAAGTAGGATCTCCCAGCCTTTTGAAAGATACTTAGTGTTGCTCCTAGATTGATTTTGATGATTACAAAACAGATTGAAGGGATTCAAATAATTTTAAAATGAAAAAGTCCTTATGCTCTTCAAGGGCAAAATCATAATTTCACTAAAATCCTGATTTGATAGTACCATTTGGTAGAACAAATGATTTGAAATCTATTGGTGAAAATTTCATTGTGTTTGGACTTATATTCTTGAAGTTATGAAGGTTTGAAGTGCATGAGTCGACTCATGAGTCAACTCATGGCACTGTGAGCTGATTGGCACGCAAAAATTCTCCTTGGCACGCTAGTTTTCTGGCTTGGCACGACCTGTGAGTCGACTCATGAGTCGATCCACAAGGCATGAGTCGACTCATGAGTCGACCCCTGCTAATTTGAGCCAAGAATTTTCAGAAACGCATTCTCTGGTTTTTGCAACAGAGGTCGACTCATGAGTCGACCCCTGAAGCATGAGTCGACTCATGAGTCGACCCCTGCGACGGGAAATATCAGCAACGGCTATTTTTTTGCCCGTTTTAATTGCCATTTATGCTTTCTAAAAATCCTCTAACGGCTCTTTATCTACCTAAATTATTTTCTCTTGCTTCTAATGCTACAAAATGCTTTAAATGGTGAAAGAAATTGCAGATTAAATAGCGGATCAAACGTGAAATCAAAAGAAGAGAAAGAGAGAAGAATAGAAGAAAGGATCCAAAATTTGCAAGAAAAATCCTGAGATCAACGAAAAATCCTAAAAGAAAAAGAGAGAGGATCCACAATATACCAGTGAGATTGTGAAAGAGAAAAGCAAGATCTTTCAAGGAGAGAATTCTTCATGCCTATTGTTTCAACCTTGATCTAGAGATCGTTTCAAAGCTTTCAAGAGATCTTCAATCAACAATCAACCTCTTCTCAAGCATTCAAGCGTTCATCCACTTTGAAAAAATTCAAAAAAGGGGTTCTTCATTTGAGTAAAGCTTTTATTGTTATATTTGCTCATTTAAGGAGCTGTTATTGTATTAATCTGTGCTCTAAATTTTCTAACTCTTTGTGAGTTTTTGTTCTTATTTTTGGAGGATTTTCAAAACAAGGAAAGGTTGATCCGAACCTGAAATCGGAGTGTTTTGGGTTTACTTGTACCCGAGAAATAAGTGTTCTAGCTTGGGATAGCTAGTGTCAGAGTTTCTGACGTTTTGTATTCGGGTTGAATACAAAGGATAGTGGATTGAAATTTCCAAGTGGGATCTTGGGGAGTGGATGTAGGTGCAAGGTTAGCACCGAACCACTATAAATCCTTGTGTTTGTGGTGTGCTTTATCGCTTCACTTTAATTCTTTATTATATTCTTGCATTCCTGCTTTAGGTAATTAATATTAAATTAAAGTCTTTGTTTTGATCTTCATAAGTAATCTGTTGGGCTTAAAATTTTTTTTGAAACCCAATTCACCCCCCCCTCTTGGGTTGCATAGCTGGGCAACAAGTGGTATCAGAGCCGGTGCTCTAGCCCTTCTTTGATCTAACAATCAAAGAGCCAAAGATCTATGGCAACTCATGTCGGTACTTCTCTAGCCGAGGGGCAATCAACAAACCGACCTCCACTTTTCAATGGGTCTAATTACACCTATTGGAAAGCTCGGATGAAGATTTCATACAAGCACTCGACTATGATATGTGGAGTATCATAGTGAATGATCCTCACACACCCACCAAGATATAGATGGTGAGGAGTCAACCAAACCCGAGAAAGAATGGGATGAGGTTGACAAGAAATTAGCATAATTAAATGCCAAAGCCATGAATGTTCTTTA